>NC_060279.1:40016854-40284728 GCF_021613505.1 Equus quagga | reverse complement strand
AGCCTCAGGAAGGAACCCTTTTGCTGTCAGGAGTCACACAGGCATTTTACAGGCTGAAGGGTGGAGGAGCCGCTTCTGCCACCATGATAGGCTCGGAAGAGAAGGTGAAGGTGGAGCTGTGGAAGCAGGCGAGCCAATGGTCCTTCTCTTTTCCAGATCCTGATGCTGCTGAAGCTGTTACTTGCTCTTGGGCGGGCACTTCTGCTGGCATGGTGGAGGAGGTTGCACAGGAGGGCATTTCTGCCGCCTCTGTGGGGGTGGGCACGGCTCAGGGCATTTTGGGGGCGGGCACGGCTCTGGGCACTTAGGTGGGCACACAGGAGGGGGCTGGCAGGGCTGCTTGCACTGCTGCTGTTGAGAAGACATCTTTCTGGAGTCTTCGGAGCTGAAAGAAATTAGAGACAGTGTTCGCAAGAAGGGACTCCTCCAGAGAGAGAAACCGCGGCTGATAGAATAGCAGGAGATGTTCCCTCTCCCGTTTCCAAGATTGGGCTTTCATCTCTCAACTCCCTCTTTTGCGCCTTCCACCACCCTGCTTCCTCTTTAGCCAACTGCCTCATCAGTCCTGAGAAAATCCTCTCTTTGCTCATATCATTTTTTCAAAGAAAATGTCTCTGAAAGAACCAAATCATGTTTTCTTAATGGAAAGTACATCTATCTTCATGAAAGGCCGTCACAAGTTCTGAAATCCTGGGAAAACTCGCAAGCAATTACTATCATCGAGATCTCTTCTTTGGTCCCCATAGGTTGACTTAGGTACAGAGCAAATGGCCAACAGGAAAAATGCAAGGGCCTCACACCTTCTAAGCTTTGGAAACCCTAGCAGGAGAAAAGGGAAATCAAAGAGATAGAGAAGAGAGAAATACTTTGGTCTTTCCTCCTCTTCATATCAAACCTTTCCTATGAATTGCTTTTCCATAAGGGATGTCAAACTAGCTAACAAAACACAAGTCAAGACAGGATATCATTGTGCCCCAAGGCTAAGCTTCCATCACCTAAGTAGCATCAAACCCACCATCATACCTATGGACTCAACAAAATTGCTATCTCCACACTAAATTCAACATCTGAGAGCACCACAAAACAGATGAATGGAAGAAATCACACTCACCACGTTCTCCAAAGGAGGTTGGGACTCGAGTACCAGGAGGATGGCAGTCGTGCAGCAGAGCACCTCTTTATAGGGCCTGACGATCAGCCCAGGGCAAAGTGTAGTTTGCAAAAACTGGCCAGTCCAATAACTCCCCAAACAAAATGCAAATCCATCCAGAACTGGCTTGACAGGGACACTGGAGACAGGAAATCTCCTGAACCAGGATCTGCGCTGTGGATTAGGTGCTCATGACTCATGAAGGTCCCACCTTAGCTCTCAGTGTCAGTGACTAATGGCAGGGGGAGATTTTTGAAATTCTCTAACTGGTGGTCAAAGGCTCTCTCTCTTGACTGGGGTAGAGGGCCATTTCCTATCTTTCACCTTCCCTGAATGACAAAACTGCCTGCTCTGTTCCACTTTAGATGATTGTCCTTTTGCTGTACATGCTGGGTTGAAAAGAGCCTGGCTAACCCATGACACCTTTCTCTTTAACCCAAGTCCTTCTTATAATACATTTTCCCTGGATCCATGGCTTGCTCATCTTCTCTCCTTTTCTTCTTCTTAAAAGGACTGACATAAGGCTTCAGATCATCTAAATTGCCTTCCTATAATGATGCTCAGAAACTCTCTATAAAATAGTGATCTCCAGGGTCATATTTTCATGGCTTTGATCTTTCAAACAGAGAACATAAAGCTGATCCCTAGTGCCTTTATAAATCTGTACCAACCTGGGCTGCATGGAATCCACTAGGACCACAGCACATCTATTGTAATTCAGTGGATCAGAGCACTAAACTCTGATATCTAGGGGAAAATATGAACTTGCTTTCTCACACTCTCTTTCCAAAGAGGTTTTAGGTCCTTAAATGACAGTAATTTTTAAATTTTACTTGTATGTTTATTCTGTCTTTTCCTTAAGCCCACCAGTACCCTCAACTTGACACATTATCCTCTCACTGCCCAATGTATACCTCTTATCTGTCTTATTTCGTACATATCAATCACTCAAGAGTCGAGATCAGTGAATTTAGTGATTAGTCCCTTCATTTCTTTGTTAACTCTTCCTGCAGTCCATGGGGCTTACTAAATGCTATGTTCAGCATTTAAAGTGACGTTACTCGAGCCTCATTGTCTTGGCCAAATTATCAGGAAGCTCTCCAAGAATGTCGTTTTGTAATTGGAAAAGGAGGGAAAAAAGGAGAATGAGGAAGAAGAGGAAGAGGAGACATTTGAAACCTCTGAGACAGGTCAGCAGCTATGCTCTGGAAAATAAATTATCCCTGAATCAGCCCAGCATCACATCCCCTCAGTTAAACAGATTAGGTGCCCACAACTGTCATTGCTCCTGTCAGTAAGGAAGAGTTCATGGCCAAGATTATCATTTGGCCATGACCATGCAGGGGCAGAGCCATCAGCACCTTCATGAGCACCTTCAGGCCAGGTACCTACAAACAGTATCATCACTAAATGTCTCATATAGAGTATTTCAGAGGGCAAAGAGGAGGGACTTTCCTCAGCAGGTCACTTACTACTCCTCGCAGCCTCACATCCAATCCACATATCAATCCTTAGAAGAATGTCTGATTCTGTCATCCAGAATTTGAGAATTAGCTGCTGAAATGGGATTGAATTGTCAGATAATTCAGTCTTGGTTGCACATTGAGACTCTCCCACTGAGGATGCCCCTCATAAAGGGTGTTAATCATGACAGTGCAGACACCAAAGTCGTGGTAGCTCTACTGCCCCCAACATGTCAAGTAGGAGTCACTTTATACGTTGCAGAGGTGAACTGCAACACTCAGAATTCCTCAAGATCTGGTACATGAAGAGCTGCCAGAAGATGAAGAATGGCATCTAATAAAGAAAGTTTTTCCGAGTTTGAACATCCAGGACCTGAGATGCAGAACACAGAATATGCACACATACCACATGTTTCATCTCTCTCTCTACCTACCTATCATCTATCTACATATCTAAAGAACTTGTCTTTATCGTCTTGAGTCAATAGTCCCAGGTTCAATCCTACTATCTCTATTCTCCAAAATTGCTAATGAGTTTACTATGAATCGTTACTATATGAAAAATGACAAGAGGTAACAAAAATTTTGTCCAATTCTTGATTCAACATTTTATCTCACATTTTTCTACCATGTGTTATATTTTATTGAACAAAATAGTCCTCGGCAATAAAGATTCTACAATAAAATAGGGAAGAAATAAAGATTGGGAAATAGGAAGATGGTAAGATATTCCTGATATTCTTAGAGAAATGGTAACTGCAAGACCCCTTGATTTCTGCCTTTTGCTTTTATTTCTGAGTGTAAGGCTCACTCTCCATCATCCTTCCATAATCTTGCTGATTTGGATAAATTATGCACATTCCTATGGTGGAATTCTTAAGATCATTAAAGGAGAATATTTTGGAAATTGATTTAATATTATCAAAAATATTCAATTATAATTTTTAAAAGTATATGTAAATCATGGTGAGATTTTGATTAACATATATTCAAGAAAAGATAGGAAATACATAAAACAATTTGTTAAGAGTAATTAGATCTGGCTGGTATAATACAAACGATTTTTACTTTTTGTTTTTCTTTTCAAAAGAATCTCTTGCCTGAGTAGACATGGTATTCAAAAAGATGCTGCTATGATCAATGTCAAATAGTGTACTACCTACATTTTCTTCTAGGAGCTTTATGGTTTCATGTCTTACATTCAAGTCTTTAATCCTTTTTGAGTTAGCTTTTGTGTATGGTGTAAGACAATGGCCTACTTTTATTCTTTTGCATGTGGCTGCCCAGTTTTCCCAAAACGATTTATTGAAGAGACTTTCCTTTCTCCATTGTATGCTCTTGGCTCCTTTGTCGAAGATTAACTGTCCATAGATATGTGGCTTTCTTTCTGGGCTTTCAATTCTATTCCATTGATCTATGTGTCTGTTTTGTGCCAGTACCATGGTGTTTTGATATAGCTTTGTATTTTGATGTCAGGTATCGTGACGCCTCTAGCTTTGTTCTTTTTTCTCAGGACTGCTTTGGCTATTTGAGGTCTTTTGTTGTTCCATATAAATTTTAGAATTCGTAGTTCTATTTCTGTGAAGAATGTCATTGGGATTCTGATAGGGATTGCACTGAATCTGTAGATTGCTTTAGGAAGTATGAACATTTTAACTGTGCTTATTCTTCCAACCCATGAGCATGGAATGTCTTTCCATTTCTTTATGTCTTCTTCAATTTTTTCAATAATGTTTTATAGCTTTCAGTGTATAGAAAAAATAAACAAATGGAACTACATCAAACTAAAAAGCTTCTGTAAGCCAAAGGAAACCATGAACAAAATGAAAAGACAACCCACCAAGTGGGAGAAAATATTTGCAATTCATATGTCAGACAAGGGGTTAATTTCCAAAATATGTAAAGAACTCATATGGCTGAACAACAAAAAAACAAACAATCTGATCAAAAACAAGACAGAGGATATAAACAGGCATTTTTCCAGAGAAGATATATGGATGGCCAACAGACACATGAAAAGATGTTCAACATCACTAATTATTAGGGAAATGCAAATCAAAACTACAATGAGATAGGGACCCACCCGGTGGCACAGCGATTAAGTTCACATATTCCACTTCAGTGGCCCAGGGTCAGCCAGTTCGGATCCCAGGTGAAGACATACACAGTGCTTGTCAAGCCATGCTGTGGCAGGCATCTCACATATAAAGTAGAGGAAGATAGGCACACTTGTTAGCTCAGGACCAGTCTTCTTCAGCAAAAAGAGGAGGATTGGCGGCAGCTGTTAGCTCAGGTCTAATCTTCCTAAAAAAAATAAAATAAAAAGAGAAAAAAAACTACAATCAGATATCACCTTACACCAGTCAGAATGGTTATAATTACCAAGACAAATAATAGCAAATGTTGGAGAGGATGTGGAGAAAAGGGAAACCTCATGCACTGCTGGTGGGAATGCAAACTGGTGCAGCCACTATGGAAAACAGTACAGAGATTTCTCAAAACATTAAAAATAGAAATACCATATGATCCAGCTATCCCACTACTGGATATTTATCCAAAGAACTTGAAATCAGTGATTCAAAGAGATTTATGCACCCCTATTTTCATTGCAGCATTATTCACAATAGCCAAGGTGCAGAAGCAACCCAAGTGCCCTTCTATAGATGAATGGATAAAGAAGATGTAGTATAAATATGCAACAGGATACTACTCAGCCATAAAAAAGACAAAATCATCCTATTTGCAACAACATGGATGGTCCTTGATGGTATGATGTTAAGCGAAATAAGACAGACAGAGGAAGACAAATACTCCATGATTTCACTCACATGTGGAAGAGAAACAAATACATGGATAAAAAGAACAGATTAGTGGTTACCACAGGGAAAGGGAGCTGGGGGTGGGCGAAATGGGTAAAGGGGCACATATGTACAGTGACAGACAAAGATTAGACTACTTGTGGTGAGCACAATGAAGTCTATTCAGAAATTTTTAAATAATAATATACACCCAAAATTACACAATGTTATAAACCATTAATGAGCTCAATAAAATAATTGAAAAACAAAAAAGAATCTCCATAGAATATCTGTCATTGAGTAAAGAATCTTAAAATTTTCCTTTGAAAAAGTGACAAGAGACAAGTATGTCCATTGCTCAATTAGGGATAAAATATTCTTTCTCCTTTCCAGAACTGAGGATCTGCACCACCATTTCCGCCCAGGCTCCAAAGTTGGGACTGGAGGTGGTTAGATGTAATTTTTTGTTATTCTTTCCCTATTTGATCACATCTCAATTAAAACCACTCTTGAAGAAAACTCCCAGTGATAATCCACCCTCCTCCCAGCATTGACACATACACACATAGCCACAGACTCCCAATAGTCACATGTATCTATGCAACAATTCAAGCAAAACTGGGGAGTCACACTTAGGTTAAAAAAATTAATAACGATTTTCTCTAGTTCCCAAGAGTCAGACAGATAGAAATCCTAAAATTGGTCAAACCATGAGAAAACAGGAAAAAGGATGGTATTAAGAAAGGTAGTAAGTATGAAAGAATATAGCAATAATAATAATATCTACCTCTAAACTGTTATGAGAAATAAGTAAATAAGAAACCGTATATAACGCACTTAGCACAAGCTGAAGAAAATACTTAAATAGTAAACTAATAAATTGTTTATCTAAGAAATAGAGGCAAAAAGTTCAAGTTGTGTTTGATGGCTGAGAATGTTATTTTAGGTCAGTGCCAAAAGGTTGAGGAGAAAGCAAATGAAAATGCCTGACTTGAATGAGGTACGAAGAAATAATCAAAAGCACTAATATTTACGCTTATTCTTATGGGGTGGAAGTGAGAGTTGATCTGAGCAGAAATTTAGGACATAGATAGAAACAGGACAGTTTAATTGCTCCTGGGTATTTAGACTCACTTAGACCTTCCTCTGAAAATTGTTCAACACAAAACAAATCCAAATAAAATAAAATTCAGTGTGTTTATTTTGTTGGTTTGAAAAAATGAGCATTTATAAATATTTATTATTCTGCATGAAAAAATGATTTAATCTCTAACTTAGTTTACTAGTGCTATGGTTAGCTGTTTAGGACAGTAAGAAAATCTTTGTCTTAAATTTCTCATTCCTCCTGATGGCAGTTTGCCTGGTGTCAGCCTAACTCCTTATAAGTAAATGAATGGCAATTCGTACCAACCTTCCAAAAGCAAATAGGCTTTGTAAATTCTAGTTTAATATGTACTAAGCGTGGAATCAGAATATTTAAGAGAGTGATTTCAATGGCCAATAAAAATATGAACTGATCCCGTATGGCATATGTTAGTGAGACTAAAAAGAACATGAGGCAAAAAACGGAACGAATCAGACACTTCTCCTCATAAGAGTTTTTCCAAGATACTGAAAGTACATGGACTGCTGAGTTCCTCCACAATAAAAACTCATAAAATAAAATAAACAAACCTGGGTAAAAGTTGTGAGAAACCCAGGGGAGGAAAAGCTGTTTGGACTTTAGCATGGGGGGAGTAGGTGACTGTTGCCTGGGCAGAGAGGGCTGACAGAATTGTAAGAGGAAAAGTTAAGTGAAATATAAAAATATAAAAATTCTTAGTCAAATTTAACTTACCAAAACTGACTCAAGATCTTACAGAGCTAAATATAATTTTACCATATGATCCAGTAATAGCAATCCTAGAAATTCACCCAACTAGTTTCAAAATATGTTCACACGAAAACCTGTGTGCAAATGTTTATAGCATCTTTAGTCATCATTTCCAAGAACTGGAAGCAACCAAGATGTCCTTCAATAGATAAGTGGATAAATAAACTGTGGTACACTCATACAATGGAATATTATTTAGTGATAAAAAGTAGTGAGCTATCAAGTCACACAAAGACATGGTTGAATCTTAAATGCAAATTGCTAAGAAAAAGTCAGTCTGAAAGGCTACATACTGTATGATTCCCTTTATATAACTTCTGGAAAAGGCAAAACTGCACATCCAAGAAGCTCAACAAATCCAAAGAATATTACAGGATATTGTAGGATTCTTACCATAGAATCCAAACAAATCCAAGAAACAAACCCAAAGAAACTCACATTGGACACGTTATAATTAATTATTAAAAGAGAGAATCTTGAAAGCAGCAGGAGACAAGTAGACTTTCACATACAAAGAATCCTCAATAAATATTGCCAGCCAATTTCTCAACAGACACTTTGGAGGCCAGGAGCCAGTAGGATGATATATTTAAAGTGCTTAAAGAACAAATTGTCAACCTAGAATTCCCTATCTGGCAAAACTGTGCTTCAAAGACGAGGGAGAAATTATGACGTTTCAGATAAATAAAATCTGAGGAGTTTGTTGCCACTACATTTGCCCTACAAGAAAAGTTAAAGGGAGTCCTCCAGGTTGATATGAAAGGATGCTAGAGAGAAGTTTGAAACTGTTCAAAAATATAAAATTCTCCACCAAAGATAAGTACATGGGAAAATAGAAAAGCTGGTATTATGGTAATTTTAATTTATAACTTCACTTTTTATTTTCTACAGTATTTTTAAAAGACAAATTCATAAAAAATTATAAATCTATTTAGTTAGCACACAATGTATAAATATGTAATTTGTGACACCAATAACATAAAGAGGGGATGGAGTTGTATAGGAATAGACTTTTTTAATGAAATTGGAGTTAAGTTGGTATGAATTCAAGTTAGACTGTTATAACTTTAGGATGTTATTGTAATCACAAAGTAAATATCTGCAGAATATACACAAAAAGAAATAAGAAGATAATCAAAAGTTTTACCACAAAAGATCAACTAAACACAAAAGCTGGCAGTAATGGAGAAAATGAGGGACAAAAACATACAGAAAATAGAAAGAAAATTCAGAAGTAAGATTTTCCTTATCAATAATTATTCTAAATGCAAATGAATTAAACTTTCTAAGCAAAAGGCAGAGATTTGACAGAATGGATAATAAAAAAAAAAATAATCCAAAAAAAATGATCCCACTATATGCTGTTTATAAGAGACTCACTTTAAATCTAAAGACATAAGTGAGTAGTTTGAAAGTTAGAGGATAAAAAATATATTTTATGCAAATAGTAACCAAAAGAGAGCTGAGTGACTACACTAAGATCAGACAAAACATCTGATTTTAAGTCAAATGTTGTTACAAGAGACAAGAACATTATATATTGATAAACGCATCAAATCATCAAGATAATATAGCAATTATATGAACTAATTATATGCACCAAACATCAGACCTCCAAAATAAAAGAAGCAAGCAGTGACAGAATTAAAATGAAAGATATTTCCTAAATTATAACTGGAGACTTCAGTACCCCACTTTTAGTAATAGATAGAATAACGAGACAGGAGATCAGTAAGGAAATAGAGGAATTGAACAACTGTATAAATCAATTGAACTTAACAGGCAGATACAGAACACTCCGTCCAATAACGGCAGAATACATATTACATTTTTCTCAAGAGAACATGGAACATTCTCCAGGATAGATAGACAATATTTTAGGCCACGAAAAAACAAGTCAATACATTTCAAAAGACTGAAATAATGCAAAGTACTTTTCCAACCACAACAGAATGAAACTGAAATCTATAACAGAAAGAAAAATGGAAAATTCACAAATTTGTGGAAATTAAGCAACATACTTTTAATCAATGAGTCAAAGAAGAAATAACAATAGAAATTGAAAATATCTTGAGACAAATGAAAACAAAGACACAACATTCCAAAACATGGCTTGCAGCAAAAATGTGCTAAGCAGGAAAAATATAGCAGCAGATGCATATATTAAAAAAGAAGGATTGCAAATTGGTAACCTAATGTTACATCTTAAGAAACTGGAAAGATAAAAACAAACTAAACCCAACAGAAGAAAATAATAAAGATTAGAGTGGAGATACATAAAATAAAGAACAGGAAAACACTAGAGAAAATCAATGAAATCAAAAATTGTTTCTTTGAAAAGATCAACAAAATTGAAAAACTTTAGACAAACTGACTAAGAAAAAATATTTAAATGGCTAAAATCAGAAAAGAAAGTGGAGATATTACTACTGATTTTACAGAAATTAAATAAATTTTAAGAGAATACTATGAACAATTGTATGCCATCAAATTGGATAATCCAGATGAAATGGACAAATTCCTAGAAATACACAATCTACCAAACCTGAATCACAAATAAAGAGAAAATCTGAATAGACTAGTAAGGAGATTGAATTAGTAATCAAAAACCTCACAACAAAGAAAAGCCCTGAACCAGAAGCTTTACCAATGAATTATACACCAATCCTTCTCAAACTCTTCTGAAAAATTGAAAAGGAGGAAACACTTTCTAACTCATTCTATGAAGCCACCATTACCCTCCTGATATGAAAGACATACAAAGACATTACCAGAAAAGAAAACTACAGATTAAAATACCTAATGAATATTGATACAAAAAAACTCTACAAAATCTAACAAATCAAATTCAGCAACATACTTAAAGGATTATACAACATGACCAAGTGGAATTTATTCCTAGATGCAAAGATTACTTAATACACAAAATTCAATCAAACAATGTGACATACTACATTAACAGAATGAAGGGGCAAAAACACATAATCATCTCAATCGATACAGAAAAAGCATTTCACAAAATTTAACACCCTTTCATGATAAAAACACTCAATAAAATGGGAATAAGAGGAAACTTCCTCAACCTGATAAACATCATACATGAAAAATCTATAGCTAATATCATATCCAAAGGTGAAAGACTAATAGTGTTTCCTTAAGACCAGGAACAAGACAAGGATTCCCACTTTCACCATTTCTATTCAATACTGGAAATTCTAGCCAGCGTAATTAGTTAAGAAGAAGAAATAAAAGGCATCCAAATTGGAAAGGAAGAAGCAAAATTATCTCTGTTTGTACACGATATGATCTTACATGGGTAAAATCCTAAAATTTCACCAAAGCAACCTGTGAGAGCTAATAAACAAATTCAGCAAAATTGCAGGGTACAAATCAACACCCCAAAATCAACTTCATTTCTATGCACTAAAAATGAACATCTTAAATGGAAATTAAGAAAACAATTCAATTTACAATAGCATTAAAAAGAATAAAATATTTAGAAATAAATTTAACCAAAGAAATAAAATACTTGTGCACAAAAAAGAAAAAAAAGTTACTAGAAAAAAATTAAAGACCTAAATAAACAGAAAGACATCCCATACTCATGGATTGGAAGATAATATTGTTAAGATGACAGTATTACCCAAAAGATCTACATTTCAATGCAATCCTTATTAAATCCCAACTGCATTTCTCACAAAAATAGAAAATATCATCCTGAAATTCATATGGAACTTCAAGGGATTCTGAATAGCCAAATCAATCTTGAAAATGAAGAAGAAATAGAGAGGTCTCATGCTTCCTGATTTCAAAACTTAATGCAAATCTATGGTAATCAAAACTGTGTGGTACTGGCATAAAGATAGACATACAGACCAATGGAATAGAATTGAGAATCCAGAAATAAACCCTCCCATATGTGGTCAATTGATTTTTGACAAGAGTGCCAAGACCATTCAGTGGTGAAAAGGAAAGTGTTTTCAACAAATGGTGCTGGGAAAACTGGATATTCACAGGCAAAAGAATGAATTTGGACATTTACCTTACACCATATGCAAAAATTAACTCAAAATACATCAAAGTCCTAAATGTACGAGATCAAACTAAAAATCTGTTAGGAGAAAATATTGGAAGAGATTCATGACACTGAATTTGGCAGTGATTATTTTAATACAATGTTAAATGTAGAGACAACAAAACAAAAAACAGATACATTTGACTTCATCAAAATTAAAAATTTTGCACGTCAAAGGACATTATTAAGAGAGGGAAGGAGCTGGCCCTGTGACCTAGTGGTTGAGTTCAGCGTGCTTTGCTTCAGCAGCCCGGGTGTGGTTCCCAGGCATGGGCCTACACCAATCAACAGTGGCCATGCTGTGGCAGCAACCCACATATAAAATAGAGGAAGAATGGCACAAGTGTTAGCACGGGGCGAATCTTCCTCAGCAAAAAAAAAAAAAAAAAGAGAGAGAGAGAGTGAAAAAACAACCCACAGAATAAAAGAAAATATTTGCAAATCATATGCTAATAAGAGATTAGTGCCCAGAATATATAAAGAACTCCTAAAACAAAACAAAACAAAAAGAAAACCATTCAAAAATGGACAAAGGACTTGAATAGACCTTTCTCCAAAGGAGTTATACAAACGGCCAATAAGCAAATGAAAAAATGTTCAACATCACTAATCATCAGAAAAATGCAAATAAAAACCCCGATGAGATACTACTTCACACTCAATAGGAGGGCTATTATCAAACAAACAAAATAAAACAGAAAATAACAAGTGTTGGTGATAATGTGGAGAAATTAAATCCATCGTGTATTTCTAGTGGGATTGTATAATGGTGCAACCACTGTGGAAAACAGTTTAGTCATTCCTGAGAAAGTTAAGCAGCATTACCATATGATTCAGCAATTCCACTTTTAGGTTTATACTTAAAAGAATTGAAAGTAATGACTCAAATAAATAGATATTTGAACACCAGTGTTTATAGCAGCATTATTTACAATAGACAAATGGTGGAAACAAAACAAATGTCCATCGACAAATGAGTGGATAAACAAAATGTGGTATATACATACAGTGGGATATTATTCAGCCATTAAAAGGAATGATACATGTTTCGACATGGAAGAACCTCGAAAACATTATGTTAAGTGAAATGAGTCAGACACAAAAGGACAAATATTGTATGATTCCACTTAAAGGAGGTATCTATAATTGTCAAATTCATAGATACAGGAAGTAGAGTAGAGGTTACCACTGGCTAGAAGGACAGAGAAATGGGAGTTATTGTTTAGCAGGTACAGAGTTTCTGTTTGGGATGATGAAAAAGTTCTGGAAATGTACAGTGGTGATAGTTGCATAACATGTGAGGGTACTTAATGCCACTTAATGTCACTTAAAATGGTTTTTTAAAAAGGCAAATTTTTACCTTACAGCTGTTAAAATAGCTATAATCACTAAGACTAAAAATAACAAATGTTGGACAGGGTGTGGAGAGAAGGGAACCCTCATACACTGCTGGTGGGAATGCAAACTGGTGCAGTCACTCTGGAGAACAGTATGGAGATTTCTCAAAAAAACTAAAAATAGACATACCATATGACCCAGCTATCCCACTACTGAGTATCTACCCAAACAACTTGAAATCAACAATCCAAAGTGACATATGCACCCCCATGTTCACTGCAGCACTATTCACAATAGCCAAGACATGGAAGCAATCCAAGTGCCCATCAACCAATGATTGGATAAAGAAGATGTGGTCTATATATACAATGGAATACTACTCAGCCATAAAAAAAGACAAAATCATCCCATTTGCAACAACATGGATGGACCTGGGGGGTATTACGTTAAGCTAAATAAGCCAGACTGAGAAAGACAAACACCATATGATTTCACTCATATGTGGAATATAAACAAACACATGGACAAAGAAAACAGTTCAGTTGTTACCAGGAGAAGGGGGTGGGGGATGGGTACAGGGATGAAGGGGAGCACTTATATGGGGATGGACAAGAAATAACATACAATTGAAATTTCACAATGATGTAAACTATTATGAATTCAATTTAAAAAAGGCAAATTTTGTTATGTATATTTTACCACAATAAAAAAAGGTTATTTTAAAAACCAATGGAGAAAAAGAGATCTGAAACATGAGGAATTTTCCATTAATGATTTTTATTCTAGAAGCTTACTTTGGTTTTATAGATTTTACTTAGCTAGAATTTTAAATTAAAATTAAAATTTATTATACAAAGCTTCCTCTACAAGCAATAAAAACCTTGATTATCTTTATAATTAAAGAAACTAAAACAGTAGTTTAAAATATTCTAATAGAATCACAATGAATGTAAGCAATAGAACATGTATCTGAAGCAATGAAGAAATATTCTTTATATCCATTATATCAGATCCAACTTAAACAAGATTCATGAAACTTTATTGTAAGAGCCTAAAACTCTGGATCAAATGGGGAAAAGGATAAAAGATTCAAAGGAAACACACATACCACTACCATCCCCACCACAGCCACAACAAAAACTCTGATCAGCTGCTGTTACCAAAAGCATGTTTTTTAAAAAAAAAGAAACAAAAAGGAGAGAGAGAGAAAGAAACTGAATTTACATTTTGACCATGAAACATATCCTCTATCCATGACACTGAAAAGAAGGTACATTGCTTAGGGGATGGAAATTCTGCCTATACCAGTGACAGAAGGCACGAACAGGGTCTGATCTTGCTCCTCTTTCTGAGGCCTTAGGAAGCTTGGAATCAAGGGTAGTTCTTGGCCAGAGAGAAGCAATATAATCTCTTCATAAAAGCCACTTGTCTGTCATACATCATTCCAGGCAGAGCAGGGGTGAAGACCAGTAAAGACAGGGCAGTATGATTCAGAACTCTTGGATTGTGATGACACGTTTTTTCTTGTTTCATTGTCCTGAAAATTTCCAAGGACTGGATGATCTTGAGTGGGCCTTTCTTCTGGCAAGATGAGGATTGCTGCACAGAAGGGCCTTTCTGCTGTCACTACACAGGTGGGCACTTCACAGTAGGGCATTTGAAGGTAAGCATGGTCAAGGCTCTTGAGGAGAATAAAAGAGGTGGCTCATAGGACTGCCGTGTCTCAGGGAAAGGGTGTGGAATCCAGACAGTCATAAAGAAGGTGTTAAGAAATCAAAGATCCTTGAAAATCAAAGGGATAATTACACAGTTCTTTATACGAACTTTGGCTTCTCTGTCTATGGGAGTGCCCCTCTACAGTCATCTTATTTTGGGGGACTGCTGCCTCTTCCTCTGCAACTGATGCAATCAGTTTTTCTTTAAGAGTTGCCATTGAGCATACATGAGAGAAGAGTCTACTGACATGACAGAAGTTGTCCTAAGAGAAGACAATGTGAGCTTCATGTGTCTCCTTGAGGGTAGGAACCGTCCCAACTTCTTTTTGAGATTACATTTCTAGATACTCTTTAAGTGATCATGAGAAGGAAATTCCTTTGTCTCTCACTCATTTTCATATCCCATTAATTTATTTTCTCCTATGAACTTTAATATGATTCTTCAAAAGAAAAAATAAGGCCAAAATAACCTATCACCATCTGCAACTTCCAGTGACCAGATGAATAACATCAACAGATTAACACAATTTGGGCCTCCAGATTATATCAAAAACTTTCAAGCACCTGAAGGAAGATATGACCTCTCCCCTGCACCCAACTAATCAGACTCTCCAGATTCCCCAAAGCTGGTAGGGAACTGAGATGATGGCTGCTTGGCAGAGAACTCTAATGGACAATAGAACAGCCCAAGCCTGGACAGCTCCAAATAGTGCACAACCCAAATCTATCCACCTGAAACTCTAAAAAGGATTTGACGTGTAGCCTAGTAACTGGAAGCATCTTGCACCAAGATCCTCTTCCCAGGGGCACTTGCTTTGTGAGAAGCTTGCCTTAAATGGAGCCCTGCCTGGTGCTTTCAGGACCTTGTTCCAGTTTGAGTATTGGGGAGTTCTCTAATTGGCAACCCATGGAAGGCTTGAATGAATGGGGTTAGCACCCCTTCCACATCCCCTCAGATTAACTGCATCATGAGTCTGGTGACTCTTTTTAGCTCTCCTTGCCTATATAACCAGAGACCTGGCCCCTCCCTAGACATCTCTCCAACTCATGCTTATATGACATTCCTCCTCAGTCTATTCCCCTTTAGTCTCAATACTCATTTTAATGTTCACTAGTGAATTTATGTGACATTGGAATATTCTTCTCAAACTCTTTTTTACAATTAAAGACATGAAACCACACACACACACACAACAGTGACTACCGGGGCCATACTTGCACATGCTGCATTCCTCCAAATAGAGCACAGATACACTCTGAGCTTGACGTTGTAGTTTTAACAAAGCCTGCACCACTGTGGCTATTTGAAATTCATCAGGACTCCAAGACCTTCTGCATTCCAGGTCTCTAAGTCCCAGCCTCTGGGCTGGCCCCAGGCATAAGTTCTCCTCACAGTTCTCCCATCGCGTTACACTACTTCCTCCTACAGAATTACTCCCAAATGACCTCCTTCTACTTCTTCAACTTTTTAAGGGCAAATACACATTTTGAACCCCTGTTCCATCTCTGAAACATCTAATTCCAAATAACGTCTTTAGTCAGTCATTCCAAGGACTCCTTGTAATATTTATTTTAATTACTTTATGTATTTAAATAATGACAATGTGGTTGGCAGGGAAACCAGGAATAAGTTCAGGAAAATATTTATGTCAAGTTCTTCGTAATTAATTTGTTATTATTAACTACCATTCATTAGAGAATGTTTTATTCATGAATTATTACTAAATTATTGTTACTACTTATTGTGGCTTTCAACACTGTTCCTAGAGATCATATTCCTCAAAGAGTCTAATTATCACATATTTCCAGTTCTAGTTGTACATATTTGGGCAGCGTGACTGAGTGGGTAAGCACTCTGGGATGAGATCACATGGAGCCTTCCCTTGACACAGCTCAAACCCTAAATGCCTCCTGGGTCTGCTGGCCTACTACAAGACATCAGACGCTCCTTTAGTGATGCTCTCTGCAATCTCTTCCCTAGAGGCTTGTCTCTCCCCACCCACTGCCAGCAGAGAGGTAATTCAACTTCTCATCTTGCTCCATCCTTGTTTTCCTCCAGAAAAATTATTTAAGGTCTTTTCCTTTTAGTAATTTTAATAATTTTACTGTTCATACTTACCATAAAGGAAATATTTCTAAATATTCATTTAAGAACTACTTATGGAAGCATGAATATTGTGCTTTATGAGAAACAGAAGCTGCTTCCCAACAGCTACAAGCTGGCAGAGTGGCCAGCAGACAACAACATGGGCTATAGGATACAGTGCTCCTGCTGTGCCCTGTGAAGTAGTAGCTAGAAGCCTCTGGCACATCGGTCTCCCTTCCCCCAGCCTCCAATAGCTCCTGCTGTCCTTGCCTCTCGCCTGCCTCTTCCCATGGCCTCAGCCTGCAGATTTAATCAGGGAAGAGCAATAAGGATTAACCCATCTCTCTTCTGGTGCCCACTTGAAATGTACATTCCCTGCCTTTCATTTCTACTCTACACTGCAAGAGTCACCTTATGAGGAAAGATCAAAGAAGTAAATGAAAGTTCTTTGGAAACGGAGGAATCTCCTAGGAAGGCAATGCTCCACTTTAATTTTGTTTTATTTTTATTATAGTCACCCATTTGTAAACACTGATTCCTGTTCCAATACTTCCCTGCGGTTGCAATAGTGTGACTTATTAAAGAAGATTGTCTCACATGGCAAAAAAGTTTTTTACATTTTAATTATTATCTATCTTAATCTACATTTTAAAAATTCATAAGTAGAATTTCAAACTTGTCATGTAATATATACTACTGCCAAGAATTACTGTAAGTTTTTAAAGTCTATTGACCTGAAGGTAATTTCAATGAAAACTAAGTATTTTTAATAATGTTGACAATATGCAAATATAAAAAAGAAGTATGGAATTCGTGAAAGTATGGGGAACATCTCCCTAATAAATCCTTAGCTCCTTCCAGAATAACCTAATTTCTACCTGCCACAAAATGCCCATGGCAGTTTCCTACCTTATCCTGGCTCAGAACTCACCACTGTTGCTTTTCCTCTATGTGCCTTTCACTAAAGCTGTCCCATTTTTGCCGTGGATGGTGAGGATCCCTAGTTTGTTTATGAAAGTGCAGAAAGGGGTTCACCTTTATCACTGAATCTCAGGACACCTTCTGCATACCCCATGCCCTGTGCCTTAAACATCAGAAATAAAACAAGGTTCAACATGCACAAAACCTAAGAAAAGTGTAAGATAATATTTTAAGTTCACACACAGGCACAGAGATAACCTACTGTGGATTTAAAAGGGGAGAGGCAGGCACAACAGCAGAGGTCGCGAGCACTAAATCTGAAGAAACATCAGTGTCTTCACTGTCAGGGACAGCAGGCACATTTTGGGGCATGTGTCCTCAGAAACTGATGCCATCTTCACTGTGATCCAGGTTTAGGCAAGTGATTCACAAATTCTGGATTGTAGGAGTCAAGCCTTTCTTTAAGAAATTATGTTTTGAGTGTGTCATGAGGATACAAGAGGCCTAAGGCCTGCAGGACTGGTGTGTGTGTTTCCTCTTTCCACGCTTAGGCTTTCAGTCCCTCAAAGCAAGAAGTTGTATATTTACTATTGCATATTTGTTTAATATTTGTCTCCACCAATCACATACACAGACACTCTACCACCACCACCAAGCATGGAGGACAGAGCTGAGACCTTGTTCATCTCTTACTAACATATCCACATGATCTAAAATAGAGTCTGCCAAATAGTAGACACTGAACAAAGGTTTAGTGAATTAATTCTTGAATTATATGATCAATTTTTCTCTCCTGAAACTCAGAGATGACTCTACTTGAACTTATTTGATCTAGGGAGATCATCAAAAATCTTTCCTAGAATGTAGTTTTTCAAAGGGAGAAGAAATATGAGCAGGACAGGGCGAAGAGGGAACACCCATCCCCCTTGTTCTCCAGGTAAGATCTGGGCAGGGCGGAAACACTGAGTCACCTAAGCTCCCACGCAGGGGAACAGGTACCTGACACTGTCCCTTGCCAGGAAACAAGGAGTTTTGTGTGAGCATTGGTCACGACTGCCACGAATAAAACTGCCATCCTCAACAGCTTAAGAACAGGTATCTGCAAATAATGTCATCACGATAGAGTCCATGATTACTGGGACAGACTCTTGGGCACGCCAAGGGACTTTCCCTAACAGAAAGTGACTCCTTGTATCCTCATAACACGCCCAAAACATAATTTCTTAAAGAAAGGCTTGACTCCCACAATCCAGAATTTGTGAATCACTGGCCTAAATCTGGACCATAGTGATGGGGACGTCAGTTTCTGAGGACACACGCCCCAAAGTGTGGCTGCTGTCCATGACAGTGAAATCACTGATGTTTCCTCAGATTTAGTGCCCAAGACTCCTTAAAGCAAAAATCTACTGCAAGCTTTGTCTCTCAGGATCTGTGAAATCCTTCTCAGGCACTGAGTCAGTCATCAAGTGAAGAGTCATAGATGGCTACTTTAACCAGCGTCAGTGTTGACCTTCTGAGACCTGCTGTCCACCAATCCCTCCGCCTTGGCTAATAGGGAATCCTTGTGACTAGCTAACAGGAGAGGAAAAGCCCAAGCTTAATTCATGAATGGCTAGTTCGGTAAGTGGGTGAAAACCAAAAATGAACTTCTCCATCACAACAACCCCACTCCAGACTGGGCCTAAAACACAGAGGTGTGGGGAAACTCTCCTAGTGTAGAGGGGGAAACAAAGAGCAATGAAATCTAGATGTGAGTAAATGCAAATAAATACTCACAGTATGTTAATAACAACGATGTGTGAGGTTTAAATTTATGTATAGTTAAATTGCATGACAACAATAACACAAGAGCCTCAGATTAAGTTAGCGAAGTTAAGGCATTCTAAGGTTCCTAGAGTTTTCTGAGAAAGAATATAAATGCTAATGTTTATCTGATTATAAAAAGTCAAGGATGTATGCTGTAATCTGTAGAGTGTCCTCTAAAAGAATGGCTTAAAAAAATCCCTAAAAAACTAACAGGGATGGAGGACTAATAAAGAGATTTAATCCATCTGAAAGGAGGCAAGAGAGGAGATGTAAAGGAATATTAAAGAGATGGGAGAAGAGTTCTGGTTCCATTGAGGATGTAGAAAACTGGAGAGAGCTTCATCCTCACCTTAACAAAGGGTAAAAGCCACATAAACTACAAAAGTATACCTTTTCTCAAATTCATAAAAGCAGAAGTTTCAAAACAAAGAGCATGAAACTCAAGGAGAGGCAGAATGTGAGCACTGGCTTGCCTATGTCAGACCTCAGGAGAAAGGATGCCTGGTGCCATAAATTGGCTCCATGATTACTGGGACAGACTCTTGGGCAAGAAGAACAAAACTAAGGTGTCTAACAACTTGCAAAAGTCCGTATCAGCTAGCATGACAGTAAGGGAGCACCTGGCGTTATAGAAACAGGGCCCTTTTCACCCACTTGAATGTTCTCCATGCTTCTCCATTTGGTGCTCGCGAGAAATGCTGGGAACAGGGAAGTGGAACAGAGAATACCTCCCTCAGCAGTGCTGACATAGGGGAGGGGAGCAGCCATCACTGTAAGAAAGTCACAAAGCCCCACTAAGACCCTGCGCCTCTCTGGAAAAAGAAAAAGCCTTAGCTATTGGGGAAGGAGCAGCAAACTCTGTTACCTCCAGTGCACAAATAAAGACCGATTGTGGCTGAGAAAGTAAAAGAAAGCAGCCCTCCACTCCTAGGGGAGATTGAGGAAAAATTCTTGGTCTTAAATTCCAATACTGATATCATTAGAGGTCTCTTATAGTAGCAGAGGGCAGAAATTCTCTCTCACGTAAGATCTACCAACATGAGGAAGAGTCTGGCTGCTACAGGAAGGAGGCACAAGATCCCTGAGAAAGCCCCATATTCAAGACACAAGCACTTGGGGCCTGACTAAGACAGGATGGACCAGGACAATAGACAATGCCCTTGTCCTCTTCTCAGGCTAATAAGAGATAAGAGCATAGAAAGAGACCAACTCTGTGGTGTAGGTGCACTTGGAAGGCCTAAAGCTGAGAGTGGAGTAGGAAAATTGAGAAAAACCCTCCAGCCACTACCCTAAGCACAGGATAATACTAGAAGAATTTGAAATCTGTGGTGCACAGACACAACCACAGCAACAACAATTCCCAGAGTCACCTCAACTCCTTAGTAGATTGACTCAATCCTCACATTAACAACCTAGCAAAAGAGGCATGCCACTTTCTAGACATAAAAACTATTTACCTCAGACATGAAAACTGATATTTCAAAAATAAGGAAAAGTCAATCCACCAGTAAGTATAATAATCCCAAATCTTCATGAACCAAGTAGCATAACTAAAAATATGTAAAGAATTGACAGAAATCAATGAAGAAATAGACAAATCCTTAATCATAGTGGGAGACTTTAACACAGATTTTGCAATAGCTGATAGGAAAAATAGATTAAAATCCGAAAGGATAGAAAAAGATTTGAAAAACATAATGAGCACCCTTGACCTACTTGACAGGTCAAGAACATCGCACACAACATCTGAAAAATGAACATTCTTTTAAAATGCACAAAGGACATTTCTTTAAATGAATACATACCTAGCATAAACCAAGTTTCAAAAATGTTAAAGTTTGAATCATTCAGAATGTTACATGACCACATAGAATAAAACTAGAAGTTAAAAATGCGTATATAAATAGAAAGTCCTCAACTGCTAGGAAATTCAGCAACACACTTCTAAATACCACTTGAGTCAAAGAAGGAATTACAATGGAATTTATTTTTTAAATTTTAGCTGAATAATAGTAAAGTTAAATATATGAAAATTTATGAAATATAGCTAAGAAAGGAGGAGAGAGAAATGTATGGTCATAAACGCGTATTTTAGATAAAGCATAAAAATCAATAACCTACAATTGTACAGTTTAAGCAATAACCTAGCATCTTCTGAAGCTAGTAAAGAAACAGCAAGTTAAACCCCAACAGAGAAGGAAGAACACAGAAAATTAACAAAGATGCAAATTGTTTCTTCGAAAAGGCTAGCATAATTGATAGACTTCTAGGAAAACTAATCAGTAAAAATGGAAGAAAATGCACGTTGTTAATATTGGAATTGAAAAGGAAAACAGACATTAAAAAATAAGAAGATATTGTACATATTGTAGGCCAAATCCAGCCTGTTACCTGTTTTTCAAAACTTTTAAAAGTATTTTTGTAAATAAAATTCTATTGGAGTACAGCCATATCCACTCATTTATGTATTGTCTATGGCTTTCCCACTAAGCAGAGTTGAATATTTACAACAGAGACCACATGGCCCTCAAAACATAAAATATTTACTATCTAATCCTTTACAGAAAGTTTGCTGAATCTATTATAAAGAATTATATCCAATACTTTTAAAATGTAAAGAAAATCAACAAATTCCTAGAATATCATAACTTACTAAAACCAACATAAGAAGAAATATAAAATGGCAATAGTTATATAACTTTAAAAGAAATTAAATCTCTAATTAAATTAAAAGAAACTGCCAAGGTTAGATAACTTCAAAAGAAAATTCTTTCATACATTTAAGAAATGATTAATATCAATATTACTCTAGTTATTTTTCAGGAAATCGAAAAGCTGATAATACTTCTCAATATATTGCATGATGTTGAGGCATCCTTGATTTCAAAACTGGCAAGGACATTATAGAAAAGAAAAATTACAGAAACATAGATGCAAAAATTTTTTACAAATATTAGTAAGTAAAATTCAGTATATAAAAAGGATAATATAACCAAATTGGGTTATTCCAAGAATGTGAGGTTGGTTTAATGTTTGAAAACCAATTGATATAATTCACCACATATAGAGAATAAAAGTAGAAAATTCACATAATCATATAAATGTTGGTAGATCTTACATGAGAGAGAATGTCTGCCCTCTGCTGCTATAACAGACCTCTAATGATATCAGTATAGGAATTTAAGACCAGGACTTTTTCCTCAATCTCCCCTAGGAGTGGAGGGCTGCTTTCTTTTACTTTCTCAGCCACAATGGGTCTTTATCTGTGCACTGAGGGTAACAGAGTTTGCTGCCCCTTCCCCAACAGCTCCTTTCAGAAAAATGCTTGATAAAATTAAACATTTTAAATTAAACATTTCTCAGGAAACTATGAACAGAAGGAACATTTCTTAATCTGATGAAGAACATCTATTTAATAAGCCCTTATGGAATTGTAAAATGACAAAGCTTTCCCTCTGAGACTGAGAACAAGGAAAAGATACCCACTATCACAACTTCTATTCAACATTGACTAGAAATTCTAGCCAGTGCAACAGGCAAATAAATAAAGAGTCAAAGCAATAAATAATAAAAAAGTAAAAGATGTAAGGATCGGAAACAAACCAATAAAAGTATTATTATTCATGGATCACATAGTAGTGCATTAGAACATCCAAAAGAATCTGCAACGAAATCAATTAGAATAACTGAATACATCATGATATACAAATGGACAACATATAAAAATAAATTCTGTCTACGCACCAACAGTTAAAAAATGAAACTTAAAGGCAGATATCATTTACGGTAACATTGAAAACATCAAATACTTACAAATAAATCCAACACACAATATGTAAGTCCTCTTAAACGAAAACCTCAGACTATTATTGAGAGAAATTTGAAAAGTTATTAACATGTTAATGGATTAGAAGACTTCATACTGTACAGATGTGGATTCTCAATAAAATCTATGGATCTGATGGAAACTTTGTCAAAAGTCAAACAAATTGTATATGTGTATGTGTAAATTGACAACCTGTTTCTGCAATATGTGGAGATTCGAAAGGCCAAGAATATCCAGGATAATCTTGAAGGAGAACATGGTTGACGGATTTACAATGCTATATATAAAGTTTCAAAGCTGCAGTAATTAAGACAATGTGATATGAGCATAAGGAAAGACAAAGTGACCAATGTAACCAAATATTATCTAGAAATTGACCCACACACATCAGGCCATTTGATTTATTATAAATGTGACAATGCTGTGTGTTGAGAAGGACAGCATTTTAATGCATGGTTGTGACTCAATTTACTATCCAAATCAAAGAAAATACATTTTGCTTCATACCTCACACCATATATAAAAATAAATCCCAGAAGGATTATAGTTTTAAATGTGCAAGTTAAAGCATAAAAATTCTAAAAGAAAACGTAGGAGAATGTCTCTTTGTCCCTAGGGTAAGTAAAGGTTTTTTATATAGGACACAAGGAGATAGAACCAGAAAGGAAAAACATTATAAATTAAACTACATAAAAATCAAGAGCTTGTCTTCAAAAGGCACTATGAAAAACATCATCTGTAGAATGGGAGAAGATGTTTGTAACACATATACCTACCAAAGAGCTCATAATCCAGAATATATAAAGAAATTTTACAAATGAATAAGGAAAAAGGCAAACAACCCAATAAAAATGGGGAAAAGTCTAGAACAAACACTACACAAAAAAGGTTATCATAATGACTGATTAAAATGAGTTCAATCACAGGGCCAGCCCCAAGGCTGACTGGTTAAGTTCGCATGCTCCACTTCGGCAGCCCAGGAGTTCACTGGTTCCATTCAGTTCTGTGCTTTCAGCAACTGAGGCTTGGGTACTTTGTGTGTCACCTGGCCAACACTCTCTCCTTCACTCTCAGCTGTACCTGTATTCACTTCCCCTTAGTCGATAGCCTGCTGGTCCCACCACTCCTTTTACTCACCATTAATTGGCCCAGATGAGTCTACAAGCTCTTCTCCTTAGTCTTCTCCCTAATAAAAGACAAATGAACACTCAAGGGTACAGTGACCATGGGGCTCCATTCTCACACACCATTCACCTCAGGAAGGAATACCACTATAAATTGTAATTGGTGCCTATCGCCTTTGTGGAAAAGGCACTTCAGTGCTGTTCCCTGACCCACTTGGAACCCAGGTTTATCTCCTACAAATTTGTAAATATAAGTCCCTAGGTTGAATCCACATAGCACTATGCCTCCTCATAATCCTCAAGTTCATCATATAACTATTATAATTTATGAATTTTAATTTCATTAATTTAAGTGAATGCACTTTGGTTATTACAAATATATTTAAAAGATCATTAGAATGATAATTTTAATAACTCAGCAATTATTACTAACTGCTAATCATTTAAGAGTTTTTAAGCCATAAATTACCCTTTCTTCATAATTATTACTGATTACTATAGGTGCCAGCACTATTAGCTCAAAAGGACTGATTTCATAAGCCTTCAGCTCTTCATTTTCCTTATGTGGCATGGTATTGTGCTAGAAAGGAAAAAGCATTGAGGAGAGATTCAGGGACTATTAGTTCCAGTTTCAGCTCTATCATGGATAAGATGTGTTTGATAAGAGGAGAATCATGTCTTCTCTCCAAGGTTGTGTTTTCTTCCATGTGTTGGTGAGAAAAATACCTGCCTGAATATGTGAGGGGACAGCTGGATAACCTAGGGCTTCTCTACTCCTCTTTATTTCCTCCCACAGCATCCCAGATTCAGCCTATCTTTCCTACCCCTTCAGACTACACTCCCACTCCATCTCAGGAGGCTCTTTGCTCTACAGGACTGACTATGGAAAGAGACACGGTCTCCCCAGTTCTCTCCATCCTCATTGCTCCAAGGATGAGTTCCTGGCATCCTCCCCAGATGCCATATGGCTATCTCCTAGGATTTCTGCTCTCGGATCTGTTTCCCAGAAGGTGAGGTTTCTTTGTGGTTGGGCTTCTTCCACAGCTAAACATGGAATTGGACCATAGCAATAGTGGATACCACTTTTAATGTGTCTTTCTTCAACTTATTTTTTGAGATTTTCAACAACACACCTTATGAAAATGGATTAAAATGATACACTTTAAAATGGTAAAATTTCTTTTCAAAGGAATGGCCAAATACTTATCCCTAAATAAATTTTCACAAAGATTCTTAAGAGTATCACTTGCGTTACTCTGTGAAAAACAGAAAAAAAACCCCTTATTTTTAGTTTTAAAATATCACACACACAGATATATATATACATATATATATATAAATTGTATTAATTGTTCCTTTTCTCTTTTTTCTTTATCCTACCAAAGATTCAGTATTTTTATTGCTTTTTCATAGTTGATCATTAAATCCGTTTTCAGCCCTTCTCCTTTCTCAAGAGAATGGAAGGTGGGGCTGAGAATCCCAAATTTCCAATTATGGCTTGGTCTTTGTGGTGACCAGCCCGCATCCAGGAACCATCCAGAAGACCACCTAGAGTCACTTTATTAGAACTAAAGATGTTGAGGCTAGACTGGTGGCCTAGCGGTTAGGTTGGCATGCTCAGCTTCAGTAGCCCAGGGTTCACCAGTTCAGATTCTGGGCTCGGACCTACACACCACTCATCAAGCCAAGCTATGGCAGCATCCCACATAGAAGAACTAGAAGGACTTACAACTAAGACATACAACTATTTACTGGAGCTTCAGGGAGAAAAAAAAAAGAGGAAGATTGTCAACAGTTTTTAGCTCAGGGCCAATCTTCCTCACCAAAAAGCATACCAAAAAAAAAGGAACTAAAGATGCTCTTATTGCCTGGAAAATTACAAGGGTTTCAGGAGTTCTGTGTAAGAAACCAGAGTCAAAGAACAAAAAATGCTCCTAGTGTTCTTACCACTTAAGAAATTAGAAGAGGTCTTGGAGCTCTGTGGCAGAAATTGGGAGCACATATTTTGTTTTCACAATAAATATTTTATATTATCTCACAGAAGATATTCAGAATTTTTATATGTATTTAGACCTTTTATTCATTTGTAGCACTCCTTTCTACTCTTCAATTTTGCTTTTAATCGTAAAGTTCTGTACATCTTATATTCATGTAGGTACTCTAGCCTTCCTTTCCCTAGTATATAATTTTCTATTCTTTTGCTATTGATCTGTCAAAAATATTGTTTAAAAAATAAAAATTAAATAGCATCATGGTAAGTTTTAAATTTTAAAATCTAGTCTGACACTCATTGCCTTACTGTGTCAATTTGATCAATTTAGATTTACCAGAGTATAATTATATTTGGGCTTTTTAAGACCATCTTATTTTTTTAGTTAATTTACCACTTTTTCTTATGTTTCTTTTTCTCTTTCCTTCATTTTTTCCTTACAAATGGATAATACCTTTGTGTGTGTGTGTGTATGTCTGTGTCTGTGTCCTTATATAACATTTTGCTTTCTCCAGGTCTAGAATTTGTACAATTTATTGATGTTCTTTTGATGGTTATCCTTGAAATTTTACCCTAATGTTCAACTTAAACTCTAAAATAAACAATATATTAACTTTTGTTAACAACATAAGAACTTTAGAATACTTTCAATATATATTAAGTCATTGCTTTGTGATATGTACCATCAGACAAGACAGAGTCCTTGTTCATAAGGACTTCCAGTGTGAAACAGAACAGTGCAGGCTTCCAGATGTACTTAGAGAGACGGTACAGGGATGTTCCCTTCAACTTGTACACCAGGCTTTTATTCCTAAGATTGCAGCTTACCAGTATCATATTTTCACAGTCTCGGTGGATTCTCTCAAGTCTCATACTTCCACATATATATATATATATATATATATATATATATATATATATTTTAATATTGGCACCTGAGGTAACATCTGTTGCCAATCTTCTATTTTTTTTCCTTCTTCTTCCCAAAGCTCCCCAGTACAGAGTTGTATATTCTTGTTGTGAGTGCCTCTACTTATGCTATGTTGGACGCTGCCTCAGTGTGGCCTGATGAGTGGTTCCATGTCACACTCAGGATCCAAACTGGAAAAATCCTGGGTCACCAAAGCAGAATGCACAAACTTAACCACTTGGCCATGGGCCCAGCCCCCATATATTTTAATCTTTCCCTACATTAAGATTTTTTGGAGGAATAATAAATGGCATCAAAAATATTTAAGTAATTATTCATAAAAATTTATGTAATGGGTCTGGATTGATAGCATAGTGGTTAAGGTCACATGCTCTGCTTCAGTGGCCCAGAATTCATGGATTCAGATCCTGGGCACAGACCTATGCAGTGTTCATCAAGCCATGCTGAGATGGCATCCCACATAACAAAAGAGAGGAAGATTGGCACAGATGTTAGCTCAGAACCAATCTTCCTCACACACACACACAAATCTTGTAACAAAACCATGCATAGTTCAACCCAAATTTCTGTTGAAAAAGCATCTTGTTATGTAAATTTCACTTCAATTAAGAAAAATGTATTAACAGTTGATATCTCCAGCACAAAACAAGGATGACAGCAATCACCACTTCCAGTCAACATTGAAATGGAGATGCTGGTCAGTGAAATAAACGAAGAGATAATAAAGGAATTTGTATTGGAAATGAATTTTTTTAAAAGATCATCACTATGTACAGATGACATAATTGTTTACATAGAAAATCCAAAATAATTTACAGAGGAATTAT
Organism: Equus quagga; assembly: GCF_021613505.1. NCBI lineage: Eukaryota > Metazoa > Chordata > Mammalia > Perissodactyla > Equidae > Equus > Equus quagga. Next base: position 40,256,805 of record NC_060279.1, on the reverse strand, counting down.
CAAAGATAGTGTAAGACATACACAAGTGGCTAGCTCTATGATCAATATTGAAAAGACAATCACATTTGTATACACAAACAAGAAACAACTAGAAAATGCAATATGTTAAATGAAAACATGAATTATTTATAGTAATTGTTTATGTGATTATGAGGACTGTCATAACAAACTACCACAGACTGGGTGGCTTAGCAACAGCAGTTTATTTTCTCACAGTTCTGGAGGCTAGAAGTCCAAGATCAAGTTGTTGGCAGGTTTGGTTTCCTCTGAGGCCTCTCTCCTTGGCTTCCAAATGGTCACCTTCTCTCTGTATCCTCACAGGGTCTTTCCTCTGTGCCCACGCACCCCTGGTGTCTCTTTGTGTATGTCCAAGTTTCCTCTTTTTAAAAGGATACAAGTCAGGAGTGATGTCAGCATCATGGCAGAGTGAGCTCTTCCCTTAGACTCTCCCCACTAAGATACAATGAAAAGGACATTCATAAACCAACAGAGGACATTCATACAACACAATAGACATATGAGAGACCCAAGCAGCGATATGTCTGAAGGCAGAGGTGCTAGACCCTCCAGGACTCAGTGAATAAAGGTAAGGGGATCTCATCTCTCTCCCCCAATGGCAGTGACCTAGGGCACTGGGCCTCACACAGCTCTGAGAGGAGAGAGGGGAGGGGCCAGTCCTCTGGGGGGACACCTTCACTCTCTGAGTTCCCTCCCAGCCTGTGGGAAATCTCCAAACTGAGGATGCTAAGCAATCATGGAGGCATATTCAACAAGCACAGCAGTTCAAGAGGACAGACAGCGAATGACCTTGGGATCACACACATGAATGAAAGTGCCCCTCCTCTATCTGGCACAACAGCTCAGCTGGTCAGCCAGAGCAAACAACCCTTGCCAGGGAACCTGTGCACAACATTTGTAAAGCAGTGACAGTGAGCAGGAAAACACAGACAGACTCTGTAAACATAGCTTCCAAAGGACAGGCACAGCTGCCAGGGACCACAGAGTACTCAGAATACACAGCTCCTGCCTGCCCCCTCAGTGGCAGCAAGTGGAATCTGTGACCAGACATGCAAAGGCACAAATCCACCCCATCAAATAGCGTGAAGAATTTTAATACTCCAGACAAGAAAGAAAATGAAAAGCACCCAGAAATCAATCCTGAAGGCACAGAAATTTACAATCTGAATGACAGAAAATTCAAAATAGCTATGCTAAAAAAAGTCAATGAGGGGGCGGGCCCTGTGGCCCAGTGGTTAAAGTTCCCTGTGCTCTGCTCCACTGACCCAGGTTCACAATTCAGATACCAGGCATGGAACTACTCCACTCATCAGCCATGCTGTGGAGGCATCCCCCATAGAAATTAGAGGAAGACCAGCACAGATGTAGCTCAGGGCTAGTCTTCCTCAAGCAAAAAAAAAGAAGAAGATTGGTAATGGATGTTAGCTCAAGGCTAATCTTCGTCACCAAAACAAAACAAAACAAAACTCAACAAGTCACAAGTAAAGTTAGAAAGACAGTTCAATGAAATCAGGAATAAAATTAATGAACTGAGGGAACTCTTCACAAAAAAAGATTGAAAATATAAATAAAAACCAATCAGAAATTTTGACAATGAAAAACACAATGACTGAGATAAAGAAAATCTGGAGTCCTTAAAATACAGAGCTGATATTGTGGAGGACAGAATCAGCAATTTAGAGGACAGAAATATAGGAATGCTTCAGATGGAGGATGAGAGAGAACTAAGACTAAAAAGAAACAAAGAAATTCTTCAAGGTATATCCCACTTGATTAGGAAATGCAACATAAGGATTATGGGTATTCAAGAGAGAGAGGAAACAGAGAAAGGAGCAGAGAGCTTATTCGAAGAAATAATAGCTGAGAACTTCCCAAACCTGGGGAAGGAACTAGAACTACAAGTAAAAGAAGCTAATAGAATTCCTAACTACATCAATGTAAAAAGACCTCCAATGCATATATTAGTAAAACTCCCAAAAGTCAATAACAAAGAAAAAAATATTAAAAGCAGCAAGGCAGAAGAAAATAACCTACAAATGAACCATATCAGGCTTTCAGCAGATTTCTCAGCAGAAACCTTACAGGCTAAGAGAGAGTGGAATGATGTATTCAAAATTCTGAAAAACAAAAATTTTCAAACAAGAATACTCTATCCAGTGAGAATATCCTTCAGACAGGATGGAGAAATAACAACTTTCCCAGGTAAACAAAAGCCAAGGGAGTTCATTGCCACAAGACCCTCTCTTCAAGAAATGATCGAGAAGGTCGTCATACCTGAAAAAAAAGAAAAGGTTTACAAAGCCTTGAGCAAGGAGACACATATGCAGACAAAATCAGAAAATTGCAGCTCTCTATCAGAACAGATTGGCAAACACTTAACTAAAACATTAAAGATAAAGGAAAGGAAAACATCAAAAATACCTATAATCATTTCATTTTAATCACAAACTCATAACACAAAAGAGAATAAGTTACGTCAACAATAACTTAGATGTGGAAGAGGTAGGGGATGGAACCTGCTTAGACTAAGGAAATAAGAGGATATCAGAAAATGGACTATCTCATCTACAAGATCTTTTATACAAACCTCATGGTAACCACTAAGCAAAAACTCAGAACAGAGACACAAATGATAAATAAAGAGAAAACTGAGAAAACCATCATAGAGAACCACCAAACTGAACTGGCAGACCAAAATACACAGCACAAGAAACTTGGGAAATAGCGAACAATCAGAAACCTAATCAAAAAATGGCAGCATTAATCCCTCATATATCAATAATCAATCTAAAAGTAAGTGGATTGAATTCTCCAATCAAAAGACACAGGCTCAGAGTGAAGGGATGGAAGATGGTACTGGAAGCTAACAGCAAACAAAAGAAAGTAGGTGTTGCTATACTCATACTAGACAAAGTAGGCTCCAAGATAAAAAAGGCAATGAGAGACAAAGAGGGACAGTATATAATGATAAAAGGGAAACTCCACAAAGAGGAAATAACACGGATAAATATACATGCACCTTACACAGGAGCACCAAAGCACATAAAACAACTATGAACAGAACTAAAAGGAGATATTAACAACACCACAATAATAGTAGGGAACCTTAAACCCCACTTGCACCAATGGATAGATGATCCAGACAGAAAATCAAAAAGGAAATAGTGGAATTAAGTGAAAAACTAGACTGTATGGACTTAATTGATATATATAGAAGACTTCATCCAAAAATAGCAAAATACACATTCTTCTCAAGTGCACATGGAACATTCTCAAAGATAGACCATATGCTGGGAAACAAGGCAAGCCACAATAAATTTAAGAAGATTGATATCATCTCACACATCTTTTCTCACCATAATGCTGTGAAACTAGAAATAGACTACAAGAAAAAAGCTGAGAAAGTGACAAATATGTAGAGACTAAATGACATACTACTGAACAACCAATGGATCGTTGAAGAAATTAAAAGAGAAATCAAAACATATCTGGAGACAAATGAAAATGAAAATACACCATACTAACTCATATAGGATGCAGCAAAAAGTGGTCCTAAGAGGGAAATTCATAACAATACAGGCTCACATTAACAAACGAGAAAAATCTCAAATAAGTAATCTTAAGCCACGCCCAATAGAACTAGAAAAGAAGAACAGACAAAGCCCAAGGTCATCAGAAGGAAGGAAATAGTAAAAATTAGAGCAAAAATAAATGAAACAGAAGCAAAAAAAATAAAGCAGTAGATAGGAACAATGAAACTAAGAGCTGGTTCTTTGAGAAGATAAACAAATTTGCCAAACCTTTAGCTAGCCTCACCAAGGAAAAAAGAGAGAAGGCTCATATAAATAAAATTAGAAATCAAAGAGGAGAAATTACAATGGATACTGCAGAAATACAAAGGATTATAAGAGAATACTTTGAAAAACTAATGCCAACAAATTAGACAATCTAGAAGAAATGGATAAATTCTTAGACTCACACAACCTCCCAAAACTGAATCAAGAAGAAATAGAGAATGTGAATGGCCAATCACAAGTAAAGAGTTTGAAACAGTAATCAAAAACACTTCCAAAAAATAAAAGTTCAGGACCAAATGGCTTCTCAGGAGAATTTTACCAAACATTCAAAGAACATTTAACACCTATCCTTCTCAAACTATTCCAAAAGATCGAAGAAGATGGAACATTCCCTAACTCATCCTACAGGGCCAACATCACCCTGATCCCAAAGCCAGACAAGGACAACACAAAGAAGGAAAATTACAGGCCAATATCTCTGATGAACATAAATTCAAAAATACTCAACAAAATATTAGCAAACAGAATACAGCAACACATTGAAAGGATCATACACCATGATCAAGTGGGATTTATACCAGGGACACAGGGATGGTTCAACATCTTGCAAACCAATCAATGTGATATACCACATTAACAAAATGAGGAATAAAAATCACAAGATCATCTCAAAAGATGTGGAGAAAACATTTGACTAGCTACAACATCAATTTATGTTAAAAACTCTCAATAAAACAGGTACAGAAGGAAAGTACCTCAACATAATAAAGGTCGTATATGACAAACCCACAGCCAACATCATACTTAAAGGGGGAAACTGAAAGCCATCCCTCTGAGAACAAGAACAAGACAAAGGTGCACACTCTTGCCACTCTTGTTCAACATAGTACTGGAAGTTTTGGCCAGAGCAATTAGGCAAGAAAAAGAAATAAAAGTTATCCAAATGGGCAAGGAAGAAGTGAAACTCTCATCTGTTGAAGATTAAAGCCCCTAAAGAATCCATCAGAAAACTGTTAGAAATAATCAACAACTACAGCAAAGTTGCGGTATACAAAATCAACTTACAAAAATCAGTTGCATTTCTATACTCTGATAATGAACTAACAGAAAGAGAACTCAAGAATACAATCCCATTTAAAATCACAACAAAAAGAAAATATCTAGGAATAAATTTAACCAAGAAGGTGAAAGCCCTATACAATGAAAACTATGAGACATTATTGAAAGAAATTGGATGAGACATAAAGAAATGAAAAGATATTCCACATTCATGGATTGGAAGAATAAATATAATAAATATATGTCCATACTTCCTAAAGCAATCTACAGATTCAAGGCAATCCCAACCAGAATCCCAATGACATTCTTCACAAAGAATCCTATAATTCATATGGGGCAACTAAAAGACCCCAAATAGCTAAAGCAATCCTGAGAAAAAAGTACAAAACTGAAGGCATCATAATCCCTGACTTCAAAATATACTACAAAGCTAAAGTAATCAAAATGGAATGATACTGGCACAAAAACAGACACACAGCTCAATGGAAGAGAATTGATAGACCAGAAATAAAACTGCACATCTATGGACAACTAATCTTTGAAAAAGGATCTAAGAACATACAATGGAGAAAGGAAAATCTCTTCAACAAATGGTTTTGGGAAAACTGGCCAGCCACATGCAAAAAAAATGAAAGTAGACCATTATCTTACACCATACACAAAAATTAACCCCAAATGCATTAAAGACTTGAAGATGAGATGTGAAACCATAAAACTCCTAAAAGAAAATATAGGCAGTACACTCTTTGACATCGATCTTAGAAGGATCTTTTTGAATACCATGTCTACTAGGGCAAATGAAATAAAATAAACAATTTGGCTTCATCAGATTAAAGAGCTTCTGCATGCAAAGGGAACCAGGAACAAAATGAAAAGACAGCTCACCAACTGGGAGAAAATATTTGCAAATAATATATCCGACAAGGGGTTAATGTCCAAAATATATAAAGAACTCACACAACTCAACAACAAAAAAGCAGATCAAAAAAATGGGCAGAGGCTATGAACAGAAATTTTTCCAAAGATATACAGATGGCCAATAGGCACATGAAAAGATGTTCAACATCACTAATCATTAGAGAAATGCAAGTCTAAACTACAATGAGATATCACCTTACACACATTAGAACAGCTATAGTCACCAAGACAAAAAATAACAAATGTTGGAGAGGATGTGGAGAAAAGGGAACCTTCATACACTGCTGGTGGGAATGCAAATTGGTGCAGCCACTATGGAAAACAGTATGGAGATTTCCCAAAAAATTAAAAATAGAAATACCTCCTGACCCAGCTATCCCACTACTGGGTATTTATCAAAAAAACTTGAAATCAACAATTCCAAGAGACTTATGCACCCCTATGTTCATTGCAGCTTTATTCACAATAGCCAAGACATGGAAGCAATCCAAGTGCCCATTGACTGATGAATGGATAAAGAAGATATATATACATACAGTAGAATACTACTAAGCCATAAAAAAGGCAGACAAAATGGTCCCATTTGCAACAACATGGATAGATTTTGAGGGTATTTTTGTTAAGCAAAATAAGCCAGACAGAAAAAGACAAACACCATACGATTTCACTCTTATGTGTAAGACAAAAAAACACATGGACAAAGAGAATAGATTAGTGGTTACCAGAGGGGAAGGGGGCAGGGGGGTGGGCATGAGGGGTAAAAGGGTACACATATATGGTGACAGACAAATAATAAGGTACAACTGAAGTTTCACAATGTTATAAACAACTATGATCTCACAATAAAAGGACACCAGTCAGATTGGATTAGAATCCACCCTAATGATATCAGTTTCATTTAATCACCTCTTTAAAGACTGTATCTCTCAATACAGCCCCATTCTGAGGTATTAGACATTAGGGCCTCAATATATGAATTTGAGGGGGACATAATTCATCCTGTAACAACTTGGAAATAAATTAAAAGATTGGTATCAACAAATGGTGCTGGAACAACTGGACATTCACATGCAAAAATTTAAATCTAGACATTCACTTTACATCTTTCACAAAAAGTAACTCAAAATGAATCATAGACCTAAATATAAAATGCAAAACTATAAAACTTCCAGAAGACAATGCGAGAGAAAATCTGGATGGCCTTGGGCTTGGTAATAACTTACCAGATACAACACCAAAAGCACAATCCATGAAATAAAAAATTGATAAGTGGGACTTCATTAAAGTCAAAAACTTTGGCTCTATGACAGTTACTGTTAAAAGAATAAAAGATAAGCCACAGATTGGGAGAAAATATTTGTAAAACACATATATATGTGACAAAGGATTTGTGTCTAAAATTTACAAACAACTCTTAAAACTCAATAATAAGAAAACAGGCCAGTTAAAAAGAGGGCAAAAGTTCTGAATCGACCCTTCATCAAAGAAGATAAACAGATGGCAATTACATATATGAAAAGATGCTAAATACCATATGTCACTAGGAAATTGCAAATTAAAACAACATCTGCTAGAATTGCTAAAATCCACAATACAACACAAAGTGCTGACAAGGAGGTGGAGACCAGGAACTCTCATTCATTGCTGGTACAGCCACTTTGGAAGACATCGGGCAGTTTCTTACAAAGCTAAATATTGTCTTACCACATGATCCAAAAATTGTGCTCCTGGGTATTTACCCAAATGGATTGAAAACTTTTGTCCACACAAAAACCTGCACACAAATGTTTATAATTCCCAAAATTTGGAACAACCAAGATGTCAACAAGTGAATGGATAAACAAATTGTGGTACATCCAGACAATGGAATATTATTCAGCAATAAAAGAAACGAATGAAAAGACATGGAGAAAATGTAAATGCGTGTTACTAAGTAAAAGAACCCAATCTGAAAAAGGCTACATAATGTATGATTCCAACTATATGACAATTTGGAACAGAAAAAACTATAGAGATAGTAAAAATATCAGTGATTGCCAGGGGTTGAACAGGGAGAAGAAGAGGGATAGATAGGTGTGGCAAGAAAGAAAACAGACGAGTAAATGCACACCCAACTGAGACGACCTTTAATTCTGAAGGATTCAAAGTCTTCACAGGAATAGAATAAAAACACTCATGTAGAACCAGCTTTGGCTTTATTTTACAGACTTAAGTCAGCCAAGGCTCTGCTATACCACCTTTTCTAAGACCACATTCATTTATTTCCATGAGGGTCTATGTGAATTTAAAATATTATCTAATATTTCACATTGGGTGTTTTTTTTTGCATTTTGAAACATATATTTTTTCTGATATAAAAGATTTTGTCTTGTGAATACTGAATACTGAGGGTATTCCCATTGAAAATGAATACCAAGTGTCCTTTTTTCTCCAGTAATACTATTTGACTTGAAGTATATTTACCTGATATTAATATAGCCACTCAGCTTTTTTAATGCTTGTTATTAGTATGGTATGTCTTCTTCCAGTACTTTGCTTTTAGTGTATTTGTGTCTTCAAATTTAAACTGCATCTCTTGTAAACAGAAGTTGTTTGTTGTTTTGCTATACCATATGACAATTTCCTCCTTCTGATTAGATATTAAGTGCATTTACATGAAGATAGTTGCATATTTATGTTATATTTAGGTATGCCATTTTTAAATATGTCATCTGAGGTGTTTGTTGTTTTTTCTTGGCCTCTGTTTTTCTTTCTTGGACTCTTTTTGTATTAATCATCTTTTAAAGATTTCACCTTAATTCCTCTGTTAGCTTTCTACCTATATGATTTCGCAATTTTTTAGGAGTGGCTTTAGGGATTGCAATATGAAATGTGCAATTATCTCAATCTACTAACTATATTGTAAAATACAGAACTCTGCAATTGTACATTTTGTCTAGCTTCTCTCTAACCTTAGTGCTATAGCTGTCATATATATGTATAGCAATACATTGTTATAATTTTTTAGGCCCTTATTGCCTTTTAAAGAAACTAAGAAGATAATGTGTGGGAGTGTAGTGTGCATATGTGTGTGATCTTTTATGTTACCCACAAGTTCTCATTTCTGGTAGTCTTGATTGCTTTCCTGTAGATCTGACTTACCATCTCCCTGAAGAACTTCCTTCAGTGTATCTTGTACTGCTGGCAAAGGATTCTTTTAAGTTTTGTTTATCATAAAATGTCTTTACTTGCCTTCATTATTGAAGGATAGCTTTGCTGGGTATAAAATGTTTGCTTTGCTTTGTTTGTTCTTCAGCTTTTTGAATATATTGTTTCAATGTTTTTCTGATGAGACACCAGCTATTAATTTTATCATTTTTCCCCTGTATACAATATGTCGTTTCTCTCTGACTGCTTTCAAGATTTTATCTTTTTCCTTGGCTTTCAGTTGCTTGTCTCTGATATATCTAAGAGTGACTTTCTCTGTGTTTGTTCTGTTTGGATCTTGGATCTGTTATGTAGTGAATTATATATATGCTCTGGGCATCAAAGTTAAGTTAGCCTCATAAAATAAACTGGAGATTATTTCGTCTTTTTCTACTCAGTGTTTAGTTTAATACAAATTTACATTACTTATTCACTGAATATTTGGTAGGTCACTGTCTTAGCTTAGAGTTTTCTTTATAAGAATATTTTAGCACAGTTTAATTAATTTAGCAGTTATTGTACAAATCAGATTTTAATTTCTCTTTGTTTAGTTTTGGTAAGTTATGTGTTTTAAGAATGTGGCTATTTCATATATATTTTCAAATCTATTGACAAAGTCTCTATTGTATCAACACTTGCTAGAAGAGTGCTTTTGCTGCCCGTCTCATCCATTGCCACATGCCCCCATCTATTCATGGTCACGGTTATCCTGTGCTTTCTCTTTTGTTTCCAGACAAACATAGACAGGGGTTTATTAACTTTATCAGTGTTTCCAAAGAATAAACTTTTGGTTTTATTAAATCTCCCTATTGTCTTCTAGTTCTACTCTTATCTTTAGTATTTTCTTCCATTAAATTTCTTTCTAGTTACTTTGTTTTCTTCATTTCTTGAAATGAATATTTAACTTAATATTCTGTATTCTTTGACTTGAGAGTACATTTAAGGACATATATTCCTTCTCAGAGAGCTATCACTGCTTTTCTGAATGTTTTGATCTGTAAATTAGGATGCTACTTCCATTATGAGGCCTCAGTACTTCTCCTGTCCCCATCTTTCCTCAATACCTTTCTTGATTGCTGTTGTGAGCTTGAAATTCCTTTCCCAGAAGGGGAAAGGTTCTTCAGCTCTAGATATAATGATAAAGATCAAAATATTTAAAAGTCAGTGTAAAACATTATGTAATATTTTAAATTCACAGCCAGACTCTTGTAAGTGACCGAGAGTAGGTTTAGAGAGGTGAGCACTAGTGATCTGATACCTGTAAAATAACGTGAACTTTAGTATCTTATTACACAGTTTTTATTCTGTCCCCACCAAGGCTCTACCAACTCCAAAGGCGGCGACTATGTCTTGTTCGTGATTTGGTTACTTATATATTCTTGGTCGCCTTCCCAGTGCCCTCCTTCTCCATCCTAATTCTGTTCATTATAGTAGTTATCTTCGAAATTTTACCATATTATTTATCTTATCATTTATTTACCATAATATTTATTCAAAAATATGCAATACATTCATGTGTGCACATTCATGTATATTCTTTCCTGAATAGCAGAAGAATTTAGAGTACTTTCAACATTTAATAAGCCAGTGCTATATATGCACTCTTGAAGTAGACAGAGTCTCTGACTATAAGGAATTCCATACTGGTAAAGGAAGTAAAAAGGTATAACATCACAGGGCTTCACGTATATTTACAGAAATGTTGGTGGAAGCCCCCTTCAGTTTGTGTATAGTTTCACTAAAGTGGAACATTATCAACCATCAAGTTTCAAAAGTCTTGGTGAATTATACAAATTCTCATATGTCCATATGGTCGGATACATTTTTGCATTAGTTAGGATTTCTTGCACGGGTATTGAATGATATCAAAAATCTTCAGTTTATAGTTCGTAAAGAAGTAAATAACAAAAACGTTACAGTGCTATTAGAATTTCTGTAGACCAAAAGTGTTATGATAGAGTTGATATCTCAGGAACAAGAAAAGTATCTCAACATATAAATATTAAACATTTAAATAGAGATCTTAGTCAGCACATAAGACCCTTTTTTGAAATTTCAAAAATAAATTGCATTTAAACAACGTTTTGTTCAGACACATACACAAACATATTCATGAATATTTAACAAACCATTAGAAAGGCAATTTCAGTGGTGATTACACTGATTGGTATTGCACTAAATAAGAGAATTGGACAGACAAGGGTAACGTGAGTAAATGTAAGTTATTGCCAGTGAACTAGATTGTTTAAGTGATATGTTCAAGGATTTCACCATATTATTTTTAAAATAAATACAAACATACTTATCATGCTTAGATAAAAAGATACTCATCAGAAATCAACAGTGTTATCAACTAAGGATTATGATTAACCTAGTTCTGTATGCCGAATGTCCAATTATGGAGAAATTTGGATAATGTAGTTTATTCTGCATCCGGGAATCATTGTTCCTCTTTCTCTCCTACCCACATTTCAAAATCTAGTATGTGTCTAAATGAGATAAACTTCTAATCACGAACAGCTATTTCTTTGTAGTAGATAAAGGAATATATATTGGATTTCAAAGAGAAGAGAAAAGGTATGCTGTGAAAGACCCACTAAGATTGAGAAACTTTGATTATTATCAGTTTTATTTCATACATTAACTTTTCTTATGTAGCCTTGTTTGGACAAATTCAATAATAATAATGATTTCAACTATCATTTACTGCATGTTAATTATATATCAGGCACTGTACTAAACACATCACATACATTTCCTTATTAAATATTCAAGGTAAATATTTCAATAATACCTTTAATGGGTATTCTGACTCCAATTTTGAAGTAGCAGAAATTGAAGATCAGAGGGTTTGAGAAACTTGCCTAAGTTTACAAAGCAATTGTGTAGTAAGTAGAGTGTGGGTATGAGGCAAGGCAGAAGCATTCTCTGGTGTAGGCCACACATCTGTCCCAGGTCAGAGATCCCTGCTGTACTATTTGTGAATCAAGAAAAAAACAATAAAAAAGGAGGAAGTGGATAAAGATGAAGAAAGAAAGGAAAAGAGAAGGGGGGGGCAGAGGAATTTGGAACTACAAAAGCTGAAAAAAGCAGGTTAAAAAATAAAATAATGTCTATCCATCATGAAACGTGTACTTTACTCAGGCAGCTGAAGGGAATCCCCAAGAGCTCAGATAATGGGATTTCTGCCCAGGTCAGAGACACACGGAAACACCACCGGCTAACACAGCGGGAGCAAGTTGCGCCTGATCCTGCTGCTCTCTCTCTCTGGAGATTCTGAGAAGCTGTAATCATCAAAGCTGGTCCTTGCCAGCTGTTCCCTGGAGAGTAGCAATATGCTGACTGCAAAAGGAAGACTTCTGTCTCCAGTAACATTCCAAGCAGATAAGGGCCCTTAAGTCAGCGAAGATGTCACCATGAAAGGATTCAGGGAGAAGGTGATGAGAACTCGGACAGGGAAGAATCATTTTTCATGACATTTCATGATCCTGAAGACTTCTGAGGCTGCTGCTTATTTTTGGGTGGTCACTTCTGCTTGCAGGGTTGGGATGGCTGTACAGGCAGGTATTTCTGCTGGAACAGCTTTGGTGGCCACTGGGGAGGTGGGCAAGGCTCAGGGCACTTTGGAGATGGACATGGCTCATGGCATCTTAGAGGTGGACATGGCTCTTGGCACTTTGGAAGTGAGCATGGCTCAGGACATTTTGGTGGTGGGCAAGGCTCCAGACATATTGGTGGGCACACGGGAGGTGGGAGGCAGGGCTGCTGTTTCTGCTCCTGCTGCTAGCAGGACATCCTTCCTGTGTCTTGGGGAATCTGAAAGAAACATATTAGAGTGTTGAAAAAGGAGACATTCCTGGAGGTAGAGCAAGGAAGAGCCTATCTACTGAATTCAACCCTTACATATCCAATCACCTACTTTGATTTTTTTTTTAAAGATTGGCACCTGAGCTAAGATCTGTTGCCAATCTTTTTTTTCCTTCTTCTCCCCAAAGCTCCCCAGTACATAGTTGTATGTTCTAGTTGCGAGTGCCTCTGGTTGTGCCATGTGGGACACCACCTCAGCATGGCCTGATGAGTGGTACCATGTCCGCACCTGGGATCCGAACGGGCAAAACGCCAGCCCGCCAAAGTGGAGTGCACGAACTTAACCACTAAGCCATGGGGCTAGCCCTTACTTTGATTTGTTAATACCCTACTCTTGTATCTATATGTACGTTTTCTTTTCTTCCTGTTTAGAGTATAAATTCTCACCAACAAAATGGAAAACTATGGCAAAACTGTGTTTTTATTTTGCCTACATATTAAGAAATTTTCCTGATCTAAATAAACAAAGAAATATTTTGAACACATTTTAAAAAATGCGGTAAAATTTTCTGGAGTTCTGTCCAATCCTACAGAAAATTTCTATTATAATTATATTTCATGATGTCAATAATGAAGTTTCCATTAGGCTGATTTACGCATAGAGAAAAGTACTCTTCAGGGTCAATTTCCAACACTAAGATTCCACCTGAAAAGGGCTCATCTTCTAAGACACATACCATTAAAGCCAGAGCAAGAAATATTTTCTGAAAGAATTGTTGGACAAGGGAGAATTTCATTTTTCTCACTCTCCTTTAATCTTAAGTTACAACTTTAGTTTATTTTCTAATTCAGACTTCAAAACAATCCTCCAAAAGTCGTCAAAAAAAAATTCAACAAGAATAAAGAAGATGTGATGTATGTGTGTGTGTATATATATATATATATATATATATATATATGATGGAGTACTACTCAGCCATAAGAAAAGACAAAATCGTGCCATTTGGGACATGGATGGACCTTGAAGGTATTACACTAAGCAAAATAAGTCAGACAGAGAATGACAAATACCATATGATTTCACTCATATGTGGAAGATAAACAAACAAACACATAGATAAGGAGAACAGATTAGTGGTTACCAGAGGAAAAGGGGGTGGGGGAGGGCAAAAGGGGTAAGCGGGCACATGTGTGTGGTGATGGATTAAAACCAGACTATTGGTGGTGAACGCAACGCAGTCTATACAGAAACTGAAATATAATAATGTACACTTGAAATTTGCACAATGTTAAAAACCAATATGACTTCAATAAATTAATAAAATCCAAAAAATTCGACAAAATTTCCCGATCCTCATATTCTATTGACCAAATGTCATCAATCCAAGGAGCAAAGCTGTAGAAGAATCATACTTGCTGTCACCAATTAAATCCTGACACCTTTGAGCCCCAAACCACAGAAGGCTTATGGAAATCACACTTACCAGGTTCTCCAAAGCAGATCCGCAATCACAATCAAGGAGATGGCAGCCACACAGCAGAAAGCCCCTTTACGGAGCCAGTTGCTCCACCCAGGATGAAGCAGAACAGCCCAAGACTGAGCTGGTCCAACTATTTCACAGCTAAAATGCAATCCATCTGAAATCCCAAACTGACTTGACATACTTCCTGATTCCAGGAATGTTCTGCCTCAGGACCCTCATCTCTAGGACAGTTACTTCGTCACTCACCTGAGATCTTGTTTAGCCGGAAGGAAGAGAGACTTGTAGCAGCTGAAGAATTTGGAGCATTCTCTAATTTGCCGCTGATGGGACACTTGAGAAATTTTGGGTCTCTACCTGTTCATCTTTTGACGCCTGTCATTCAGCTGTGCATCTGGAAAGACAGACGCTAAAGCTCACGAAGTCTGTCTACCTGGTTGCTCCCTCAACACCTCTCCCACTTTTAACCCACTTAGCTTCTGTCTAATATCTCCTGGTTTCAAGATTTCTTTAATAATCACAAATGGGTTTAGATGAAGCTAAAATTCTTCTGCTTAGCCCACTTCACAAGAATAGGCACAAGAACACCTTGCCAACAGTGACCACCAAGGCCCTTGCAGCTTTCATGAGAACTGTGCCATCACAGGATCTACTAAAAGCCCAAGACAGTTTCCTGTTCTTTAGGTTTGTGAGAGCTTTAGTCTTTGCCTGACACCATGTAGCAGATTTTCTGCTCCTATCCCTCCAAACACAGTACAGTATTAACTCTTAATAGGATTTCTACAAGGTGCTATTTCCACTCCACCAAACTTTGAAGGGCAAAAAGAGGTTGTTTATTACTTCTCACCTCTTCTCATGGTATCTTCAAAAAGTTGAGTCTGTTGATTTCACCATTTAGTTATTCCAATGAACAATTATATTCATGTATTTTTATTAACTAATTAATGAATTTTTTAAATGTATTTTGGTTGTCACAGAAGCCATTGATAGTTGTTGGATATTATTCATTAGGTTATGAATAATTTTGCATTTTTATTAACTACCATTCTTTTAAGAACTCCTTAACTGTGAATTATCACTGCTTCATAATTGTTATTAATGGGCATAATCGTCAACACTGTTCCTAGTGATCACATAATTCAAGGGGACTAAATGTCATCTGTGGCTGCCTCCATCTTCTCCATAAAATGTAGCAATGGGTAGAACAGAGAAAATACCAGCAGGTCCTGTAGAGACCTTAAATTTAGTCTCAGTTTTATAACCAAGAAGCTGAGTGTCCTTCTCCGGTCATGCCCAGGTCTTCCTCTGAGCAAGAGAGATGAGATGTGAGGAAGAACACACAGCAGTTTTTATTGACCCTGCTCAATGCTCAGGACCACCTACACGTTTCCTTCTTCCACAGACCCTTCTGTTTAGTCTATATTCTCTTCTCTTTAAATTCCTGTTTCCCATCTACATGTCTTCAGGACTGATTGCAGAGTCTCTTCAGCATTCTTGCACGTTGCTGCCCTCAGAATTCAGACTAAAGTCTTTTCTTTTTAAAAAGTTTAGCTGTTCCTCATCCCCGTATGGAAAAAGAAAGCATGACCCAAATCACAAACATTCATTCATCAACCGGTTGATAAGACTAACTCACTGTTGTTTCACCTACAGTCTAGTGAGAGAAACAGGCCACAACAGCACAGGTTATTACAGTGACTGTCTTTCTTGAGATGGCCACTAGGGGGCCTCTGCCCTCTGCTTCTGTCCTGGAGGGTCTGTTTTTCTGCTTTCAGCTCTTGACTCCTCTGAACCCTCTTAACACCTAAGCTACACATAAGCCTGCAGATGCAACTATTGCATGGCAATAGATTCCGACTAATCTCTCTCCAGGCACCTACTTGAAATTTGCACTTGTCAGCCTTTTTATTTTCTTACAGCTTCTGCTCCACACTTAGGCACTTGGTGAGGTCAAATTCAAATAGTGTCTAGAATAAGGTCTTTGGAACAGGCAAATGCACTGGTCATCCAAGTGTGGGTCTGCGTGAGCTGGAAATGGAACACAGAACGAGAATATACGGACTATCAGGAAGCTTTTTGACTGAATCGAAACCTTTTTCATTTCCACACACAATTTGAAATCAATTTGTTTAGTTGGATTTTTGAGTGGGGTTTGGTTTGAATCCATAGCTCAATTTGGGAGAAAATTGACACTTTTACAATATTGAGTCATTTAATTCATGTACATGTTTGTCACTCTGATTCTCCCCATGGAAAACTTGCTCCTATTTTGTTAGATTCATTTAGATGTTGTTCACATATTATATTGTAATTAGTATTTTATAGTTTTATTTTGTGTTTGTTTCTAACATATTGGAACATGATTTGTTTTGTTTTCTGATTTTGTATCCAGCACTTTTTAAAATCCTCTTTTTAATCTTAATAGTTTATTTGTAATCATTTTATGTTTTAATGTGCAAAAGATCATTTACAAGCAGTAATATGTTGGTTTTGGTTTTGGTTTGGTTTGGTTTTCATTTTTGCCTCTCCAACCTCTGCTTTTGTATTTCTCTTGTCTTAACCGCGCTGTTGAGCACTTTCAGCACAACGTTGCGTAGACGCGGGGACAATGATCACACCAATAAAGTTTTGACTAGCTGACCACTAAGATTAATGTTTGCTGTAGGCTTTGGTAGATGTCTCTTTTTTTCAGATTAAATAAAACCTTTTCTATTACTACTTTGCTAAGCATTTTTACTTGTTGTGAAAGCCATGAATAAAGGTTGAATTTTATCAGTCATTTTATTCTACAACTCATATTGATCATTTGATTTTTCTTCTTTCATCATTAATATTCTGAATAACATCTTGATCAGGTTTGGTATCACGGATTTGTTAGCCTCATGTAAGGAGATGGTGAGTACGCTCTTTTTAAAATTTTCTGTGCAATTTATTATAAGTTTTAAATTATTTCTTCCTTTAATATTTGGTGGGTCACTGGCAAAACCATCTGGTTCTGGAATTTTCCATATAAAAGTATGTTTTTAGTACTATCAATATATTCACTTATTGGGTTGTTCGGATTTCCTATTTCTTCTTAAGTCCACTTTTATAAGTTACAATTTCAAGAAAATTGGCCATTTTGTATACATTTTCTGTTCTGTTGGCATAAAGTTGTTCTTAATATCATCCCATTATCTTTATAATTTCTGCTCCTTAATTACTATGTGTCCCCTTTTCATTCCTGATACTGACTTATAATCTAATGAGAGATGTGCCCCTATTATTAGTGTTTCAAAGAACAAATTCTGGTTGATTGAGCCTCTCTATTGTATGTGTGTTTTCTATTTCATTAATTTCTACTCTCACCTTTATTACTTTCTGCCTTCTACCTCTTCAATGTTTACTTTGCTTTATTTTTTCTAAGCTTATGAGATAAGGGCTTAACTTAGTGTTGTATCTTTCATTTTTTCCAGTACATGCATTGAAGAGTAACCATTTTCTCTCAAAACAGTTTTAGCTACTTTCCACAAGTTTTGATAAATAAATCAAGATGCCACTTCCATTAATAGACCTTAGTACTTATTCTGTACCTGTTAGCCATCAACAACTCCCATGATAGCTGTTCTTTCCTTGAACCACCTCTTTTCTGAGAGGTGAAAGCCTCTTTTTCCAGACACAATGGTTAGAAATGTTCAAAGTGTAAGGTAATAATTTAAAACCACAGCCCCCACTCACTAGTGATTCAGAGTGGGTTTAGAGAGGTGAGCTGAGACTTCAGCCCTGTAGATCTGAAGTCTGTAAAGGAAGATGAGTTTTGGCTGATCTCATTACTGAAATTTTACTCTCTCCCAATCTACTATTTAAGACATCCAAAAAGAGGTATCATATCATATTTGTGACTTGGTAACTTGTTTATTTTGTTCTTTCTTCTAATCCTCTCCCCCAAATTACCCACGAATGTAAGATTCAGAAGACTGGGATAGAGAACTCCTCTGTCTAGGTTTTTGTGTGTTGTATATACATATGTTAAACCCTGTAAAGCATAATAGGGGTTCAATAAACATAAATTAAT
The DNA here is from genome assembly GCF_021613505.1 of Equus quagga. Lineage (NCBI taxonomy): Eukaryota > Metazoa > Chordata > Mammalia > Perissodactyla > Equidae > Equus > Equus quagga. The sequence goes on along the minus strand of NC_060279.1, from coordinate 40,238,485 downwards.
TAAGGTATTTATAGAATCTATATTCTTTCCCCAATTCTGACTACCTCTCATCACAATCAGTGGTGGTGATTGAGCCTTAAGTTGTGAAACAACCCAGGTGATCCTGCTGGAGCATCCTTTGCTCCAGCCAGATATCAAGACTCCCTCCTGGAATGCAGCTTTCCAAGGGGAGGAGGAGGAATAGGAGGATAAAGAGGACGTGTAGGAGGACTTGCTTGGAATGTGCCCCTCGACTGCCAGCTAAGCCCCAGGCAGGGCAGAGACTTGAATCACCCAAACGCCCCCTCAGGGTAGCAGGGCCCTGGGTCTTGCCTGTAAGGAAATATGATGTGAAATCAGCATTGGCCATCATTGTTCAGGAACACAGCCAGCATCCTCAGCAGCTGGAAGACAGGCACTTTGTCCTCAAATTCCATGCCGTTTACTCTTATATCGCCAAGTGGCTCCAGAGCAACAATTCTCCTAGTCTTACGTCATAACTACCTAAAACACTCTTCCTTTGTTTTTTCAGACTATTTTAGAAAATTTGATTTTACAACTCAAAATTTGAGAATGAGCTATCCAATTAGGATCATTGAATTAGTTAAGCCAGTAGTGGCCCCATCTAGGAGAATATATAGTCTCATGCCACATAATGACGTTTCAGTCAACAACGCACCACACCTATGACGGTGGTCCCATAAGATTAGTACCATATACCCTAGAAGAGTAGTAGGCTATACCATCTAGGTTTGCGTAAGTATACTCTATCATGTTCACACAGTGACAAAATCGCCTAATGACACATTTCTCAAAATATATCCCCATCCTTAAGCGAGGCTGGACTGTCCTCTTTGAGGACAGCCACTCAAAAGAAAGCTGCTGGCCGTGGTATCACAGACTCTGCCATTATCTCAGGTCCTGGAGTCAAGACCCGCAAGCAAGAATCACTTAATAAAGTTGAAAAAATTTCCAAAATGTAGAGCAAAAAAAGAAAAGAAAGAAAATATAAGAGAAAGTGGAAAAGTCATAGAGACTCAAGGCAGGAGATTTAACTTCCCATCAGTAGAAATTTTAGAAATAGAGAAAAGAAAGGAGCAGAAGGTGAGAAATCAATAAATAATTCAAGATAATTAATCTGATCTAAAAGACACAAGAATTCCAAATGACAAGGCCAACTGAGTGCCAGCACATTTAACAAAAAAAGGTTGCATTAAATGTGAAATTTTGAAACAATGTATAAAGAAGCAATCCTAAACCCTCTGAGAAATTTTTAAGTAAAAATTGCCAACATTGGATACTTGAAGATAATGAAATAGATGCCTTCAAAGATCTGAGGCAAAACAGGTTTCAATCCAAAATTCAAATGTTAGGGTAGAATAAAGATTCTCAGAGATGAAAAGTTTCAAAAATTTATGGCCCTTGTTAAATAATACAGTAAAATCAGGAGATAAACCAACAAAGAAGAAAATACAAGAAAGAGCAAAATTGGCTTCAACTCAGGATAAAGTAAAAACAAATATTCCAGATTGATAATTGTGTAAGAGACGCAAAGACCAATCCATTCAGATTTCTCCAGGAGGATAGTGCACTTCAGGAGGGAAGTGTCCAGGAAAGAAGAAAAGTCCGCCAGAAGATTTCATACCATCTTTAAGAGTGTAGAGCAATTTAGGGACACACTATAATATAATGTAAGAGAAAAAAGAGAAGAAACAGAAAGTGATAAAGGGAAAGAGACTTCATCATCGTAAACTACTTGGTCTGTCAGTGAACAAGATTTAGAAGCAATAGTAATGAAAAAGCTATACTGATCCTCAACTTTAGAGTGACTCTAGACTCTAACTAAATGTGGTGATAGAATAGAATGTTGATTTTTCAAGCATGACTACTGAATTCGTGAATTTTAGCTGAGTAATGCTAAAGTACCAAAAACAAATCATCTTGGCTTACAATAACAAAGGTTGATTTCTCATTTACATTAAGTGTTTTGTGGATCCACTGCAATTCTTCTGCAGGCTGTCTCTGTTCAAGAATCTAGTCAATGGACCGGCCTTTATCTGGCACGTTCTGTTCTCATGACAGAGGAGAGAGAGAGCAATTTCCAATCCCTCACATTGGAGCCGGCCTTGTGGCTGGCTTTGGCCAATAGAGTGTTGTGGAGGTGACGTGGCCCCACACTAAGCCTAGGCCTCAGGAGGCCTTGCACTCTTCTGCTCTCTCTCAGAACCGCACCACCATGAAAACACGCACAAGCTAAGCTCTGGGCTGGTGAGAAGCCACGTGGAGAAGGGCCAAGTCACCCCAGCTGAGGCCATCCAGACCCGGACAGCCCCTAGCTGACCCAGCAGCTAAGCACAAATGCATACAGGCCCAGCTGAGATCAGACGCTCAGGACAGTTGTACAGAGAACTGCCCAGCTGACCCTCACACTTATGAGCAAAAATAAATGCTTATTGATAAATGCTAGCATGGTTTATTGGTAATTTGTTATGTGGTATTATTATGGCAATAGATAACTGATACTTTAGTGATATTACAGCAAGAATTGAATAAAGTCTAAAATTAATAAATCAAAAATGGAAAAAGGCATGTCATTTAGCTTTATGGAACTAATTATCAAAATAACTAAATGTGGAAAAAATTGAAAGAATTTGAAGGTGGTTCCTGCTGGGAGCAGAACTGAACATGGGGAAAGCTCAAACAAAAACTATTGCTGTTGCCTATGGACACATCTGAATAATTTTTTAAACATGTAAACCTATTGCTTTTTATTCAGAACTTTATTTTCAAGGTAATCAATAGGCCCGTCCTTGCTTCTGGACTGTTCTCTAAGAAGACAGGATTATATTTGCCACTATACTCCAGTGTTAATACAATGCATGAATTGTAGCAAGAGTTTCGTAAATATTTGTTGAGTTGTTGAATGGCTTCTAACTTTAAAAAATAGATGCGTGTTGTGAATTTGGTTAAAGAAAAAGTTTACTAATTTCTTTTCTATGAAGAGTGATCTGTATTTCCTGCCTTTAAGAAAATATTAGAGTTCTTTCTTTTCCCACAGTCTGTTCTCTTATGGATTAAAGCAGAAATGTCACTCTAGCATTGAAAATCATCTGTACTACCCTGTTTGCACTTGCAGTGTCTCTGGAGGAGGAGAGAGGCTCTCCTTAACCAGACTGAGAATGCTGCCCTTTGACTAGGTGCTGGACACTGTCTTTGTCCTTCATAAGTGGTGCCAATGAGGAGTGGAGAGCCAAAGGGAAAAGATTTCTCAGGAAAAAAAAAACAAATTAGTGGTAAGAAACTCTTTAGTACCCTCAATACAAATAAGAACAAATATACAAAAGAATAAAAAGCATTTTTCCTTGAAGATCAAAAATAAAAACAAAAAAGTGTGAGTTACTTGTCATAAAGAGGATAAGGACGTTTACCCAGATCATACATATGTGTGTTATATTATGTATTATCTATGATAATTTAATCATATCATATTTTGGCATTGGTGAAAGGAAATGAGTGGAATCTGAACTGCCTCTAGAGTTGCATTTTCAATTTTGCAAAGATTTTAAGATAAGGACAGTTGCTTTCAATTCCTCAGAAGTTGGTTGTAACTTAAATGACGGCATAGGTTGATCTACTCGTCTAACTATATTACCCCTAATTTACTTCTTTTCCTCAGGGAACATGGTTTCATTTTCATGTTTTTCTTCTTCTTCTCCCCAGAATCCCCCAGTACATAGTTGTATATTGTAGTTTTGGGTCCTTCTAGTTCTGCTGGGTGGGACACCACCTCAGCATGGCCTGATGAGGGGTGCTGGGTCCCTGCCCAAGATCCAAACCAGCAGAACCCTGGGCCGCAGAAGTGGAGCACACGAACTTGACCACTTGGCCATGGTGCTGGCCCCTGTATGATTTTATTTTAACTTAGGAAAGAAGGCCTATAAAAAAATTCCTGTCAGGCTCTGAGTATCAGCTTCCACTTTGGCCAATTTTTGACTGTAGAGCTACTAAAAAAATCTTTCTAAATATCTTGCCAGTTTTCAGCAGGGACAAACAGTATGGCAGTATTAAACAACTCCATAGACCCAAGAGGTGTCCTCAAAGGTTACTGTCTTTCCGGGATCCAGAGTCACTCCCAAAGATAGTCAAAAGAAGAACCACCAGCCTGAATGTCCCAGGCAGGCAGAAAGCCAAGCCAAGCCCTTAGGACACAAAATGAGACAAGCAAAGAAGCCATAGCTATCCCTGGAAGAGAAAGGTTCAGTAACCAATGGGCCTGGGTTTGAAAAGGAAGGGACAACATGAAATTTTATTTTTCTCTCTTGACCAGGCATTACAGAATGGCCATTGAGTGGAGGTAAGAGGGCTGTTGTCCAGGGGACAGGAATTCCCCAGAAGCGGTTCTAGGATATATCCTCAACGGCAAAGTGAGCTTCACTGCCTGTTCTAGGTGCTTCTGCTAAATTCGTTTTCGAGCTTTCAGCATTTACATGAGTAACCTGTACACTCTCGGAGATGAGGCTGGAGTGCTCTCTGTAAATCTTACAGGAAAAGGGAAGCTAAAACAGGCAGATGGGCAGATTTTAAGAAGGGGATTTTACATTGAGTTTTTGTCTTAAGCCTAAAATCTTTTTGTTCTCTCATCTTGTTAGGGAGACCCTAGGTCTAGCTGTTATATTATTTTATTGTTCTTTCTTCCTAAGTGCCAAACAATTGCACTTCCAATGTCCTGATTTTTTACAATATCTGCACACACCTGAAGGCAAATGGAAAGGGGTCTGAGAAGACTTTGATTTTTGCTGTAACTTCTGTCTTTCCATCTTCTTAAAGGAATCTTAATGGCTAGTTGTTACGAGAGTGCTCTAAAAAATTTTTCCAGTTTAGAAGTTTTTCCAATTTAAAGGATCCACCTTCTGGCCATTGATGAGTAGGATCTTAATAGTGACTCAAACCAATAAGCCTTTTTATGGCTTAACCATGGATACAAGAGGTGTCACCAAAGGAGAGTGCAAAGGATGCTGCCCTCCCAAGATCCAAAAAGTTCACTCCCGAAAGAAAGCAAAGTCCTTCCTTGCACAGGCAATAAGAATGGTGTAGTGAAAACGGTGGCTCCTATCTCCCATGGGAATGTGGGATGACTCCAGTCACAAATCCACTAATTTGTGACACCACACAAGTATTACTGGAATGGGATTTTTCCCGTACTAGCAAGCAACAAAGGTTAAGACAACAAAAACCCCTTATGTGCTGAACCCTTTATAACAAACTCCCCTGAGAGCTGGCAAAGAGAGTGCTGCTTGTGAGCACCCTATTGTCTGGTGAGAATCATGAAACTCACCAGCCTGGAAGGGCAGCTCCAGCAGCAGGCATATAAAGGGCCTGTATCTGCTGTCCTACCCTGTGCTGCTTCCTCCTCATGACAAATGACACAACAGACAGAGACAAATGAAAATAATGACCATCTCTGGGAGGAAAGAATCGACAAAAATCAGGAGTACTTGCCGCAAATCTTTATTATGGTTGCTTTTCCCCAAGAAACTAGTTTCACAAATATTTTCTCCTACTAATCTAAATTGAGAGAGAGAGAAAAAGAAACCGTCACCACTTTTGTTCCCATTGGACACTGCAAACAGAGATCTGGGAGACTCACATGGTAAGAAGGTTTACCTTTCTGCCGGCTTGTGTCAGAGGTCCAGGATGTCTTAGCTGCAGCAGCCTCGGTGGGAAAGCAGTTTCTCAACTGGTGATGCTCCTGGCTGGCTCGCCAAGACTGCTGGGGAGGGGGAAATGCCACTTCTTCCCTTCTTGTGTTCATACAGCTGGACAAATAATAAAATTGACACAAAGCCAGATTAACAGGAGGAAAACCCAATTTCATACATGCATACTGGAGATCATAGAGAAATGACGCTCGGAGAGGGAACCATGCAGGTTATATATATATATTTTACACAAAGAAACAATAAATTTGAGGGGAATGATAGGAAAAAAGGCTTAGGTTTGAAGTACATAATAAGAGAGAAATTTAAGCAGAGTTTAGGCTTGAGGTAGTAAATTAGTAAAAATAACAGGGTTTGTTTATGCAGGCTTCTCAGGACTGAATTCCCTAGCTCTGCTGATAAGAATGAAGTGAGAACACCTTTCACATGGGAGATTTATTTCCTGCTTTCAGGGAGAACAGAGACAGGAGAGTCAAAATGCCTTTTTTTGCATTGGCTGCTTCTCAAGTGCCTGTAATTCAAAAGAATCACCACGCATTGTGGGATATTTTGGGGTGGCCTGCCCTGGGCCCCAACATCTGCAAAGTCCATTTTTACCATATAAGGCAAAATTCACAGATTCCAAGGATTAGGACATGTATATCTTTGAGAGAATCATTATCCAGTTCACCACACATATGAAAACGTGCTCAACCTCATTAGTTATAACAGAAAACAAAAATTAAAAGCACATTGGCATAAAATCACAATAATGACATGAGATTATGTGGTCGACATAACAAGAAAAATGACTAAAATTAAAACAATTGATAATACTAGGCTTTGGCAAGAATGTGAAGCAGTTAGAAGTCTCTTCTATTACTGGTGAGGTGCAAATTGATGTCACTACTTCAGAAAAATATTTGGCAAAACCCACTATAATATGGTGATTTATAATAAGAAATGTATATTTTGGTCTTTGTCCATGATTCCTGGCTCACAGCTCCCAAAACACTTGTAATGTATTTCCTAAGTGATTAGAGCTATAGGAGCATGTTTTATTATGATATTTGGGTTTTGTTTCCAGCTCCTGAAATAGCCCTGGAGCAATAAGGTGAAAAGGGTGTTTTTTATTATCCATAACAAGCCCCTTTCAACTGCACATGAGTTTATGTTAATGAGGTAATTTTTGGAAAACCCCTAGATAATCACAGGATGAAGGCTGGTTGCCAAGGAAACCATTCATGTGATGAGAGGGTTGGAACTTTCAGTCCCACTCATCCGCCCCACTCCCAACTCTGGGGAGGAGAGATGGGCTAGAGTTTGTATCAATCACCAGTGGCCAATGGTTTAATCAATCATGCCTACGTAATGAAGCCTCTATAAAAATCCCTACAGTATGGGGTTTGGAGAGCTTCCACATTTTGCTGAACATGTGGAGGTGTGGGGCAGTTGGTGCAGCTGTAGAGAGCATGGAACCTCTGCTTCCCCTCCCCCGTACTTTACTCTATGCATCTCTTCCATCTGGCTGCTAAGTTGTATGCTTTGAAATATCCTTTGTAATAAACTGGTAATCTAGTAAGTAAGCTGTTTTCCTGAGTTCTGTGAGTGGTTCTAGCAAATGAGAAGGGCATCATGGGAACCTCTGATTTATAGACAGTCAGTCAGAAGCACAGGTGACTTACGTGGACTTGTGAATGGCATCTGCAGTGGGGGGAGTCTTGTAGCACTTAATCCTTAACCCATGGGATCGGACGCTATCTTCAAGTAGATAATGTCAGAATTGAGTTACGGAAACTTCATTGGTAGCTGAGAATTTCTTGGTGTGGGATAAAACTGCACATTTGGTGAACAGAAGTGAAGCATTGAAAGTAGTAATAGAGTGGTGAGTAGTGGAGAAACAAGGTTTTTCCTATACTCTTACTAAAGCCAAACCTTTATAAATGCTGTGACATAGTAATTCCACCAAGAGTCATGTATAATAATGTTCATAGCAGCTTTATTTATAATAACCCCAAAATGGAAACAACCACCAAGTCAATCAAAATTAGTGTGGACAAATAAATTGTGGTATAATCATACAAAAAAATACCAAACAGCAATGTATATAAAAACATAAATCTCACAGACATAACATTGGGTGAAAGATATCAAACAAAAAAGTATATATTTGACATGATTCCATTTACACGCAGTTCAAAATACAAGCAAAACCAACCCATGGTAATGAAGTCGGAATTGTGGTTATCTTTGTGGGGCAAGATGGATAGTACCTAGGAGGGACATAAGGTGAATTTCTGTTTTGCTGGTAATTAGTGGCTGCACAGGTGGGTTCACTACATGGAAATTCAATTCAATGGATGAAAGAGTAAGTAAATGTTACAAAACTCAGACTAGTCTAACCTTTTCTGTTTCAGGAGCTTTATTTTTTTTTTCAGCTTTGTTGGTGCCTAGAGCAGGCCACTTCACAATATTCCACAATGGCATGTTGATTATTTTGAATTAAGGTTACTTAAGAAACAGCTAGTACAAAAAGGACCCTCTGACCGTCCTTCATCTCTTGAAAGCAGGAAATAAATCTCTCATATGAAAGCTGCTCTTCCTGCATCCTTATCATCAGAGCTGGGGAATTCAGGGCCAAGAAGCCTATATAAACAAACCTTGTTAATTTACCACTCAAGCCTCCACTCTGTTTAAATTCCGCACTAATTATGTACCTCAAACCTAAATTTCTTTGTCCTGTCATTCCTCACAAATTTATTGTTTCTTTATGTAAAAAGATATAAATACTGCCTGCTTTGTTCACTATCTGAGCATCATTTTTATGATCTCTAATACATACCTATCAAATTGGGTTTTTCTCCTGTTAATCCGTCTTGTATCAATTTTACTATTAGTCCAGCTATAAAAACACAAGGACAGTAGAAGGGGGAATTTCTCTCTCCCCAACAGCTTCTTTTCCCTCCACTATAAGATTTAAGATCTACCATGATTCTATTTAAGACAGCTCAGCTGTGAAATTCCCTCCGGCATTTTGTTTGTGCTATGACCGGGGAAAATAATGAGATAATATGAGAATAAGAGCAAGCAACAGGAGATAACACGGATGTGAAAAGGGAAAATATATATATTTATATATTTTAGTTATAATTGACAAAATTGTCAGATATTTAAAGTGTATGTCATGATAATTTGATATGCACATACATTGTGGAAGGATTCTCCCCACAGAGTTAATTAACACATCCATCACCTCACATATTTACCTTTTTGTTTTTTGTGATGGGAATATTTAAATTCTACTCTTTTAGCAAATTTCAATGATACAACATGGTGTTAGAAACTATAGCTACCTGTTATACGTTAGGTCCTCAGACCTTATTCATCTTAGAACTGAAACTTTGTACCCTTTTACCAACATCTCCCCATTTCCCCCACCCTCCAGGCCCTGGCAGCCACTTTTCTTCTTTCTGTTTCTATGCGTTTGACTTTTTCATTTTTAGATTCCACATATAAGTGATACCATGCAGTATTTCTCTCTTGCTACCTAGCTTATTTCACTGAACATATTGCCCTCAAGTTTCACCCATGTTGTTGCAAATGCCAGGATTTCCTTCTCTCAAGGATGAATAATAGCCCATTGTGTATGTGTGAGTGTGTGTGTCTGTATATCACATTTTCTTTATCCATTCATCCATCAGTGGACACTTAGCTTGTTTCCATTCCTTGGCTATTGTGAACAATGCTACAACGAACATAGGCCTACAGATACCTCTTTGAGATAACAGTTTCATTTTCTTTAGATATATACCCATAATAAAATAAATTGAAGTGCTTATTATTTCCAAAATGATAAGTAAGATGCTAAACAATTTACGTATGTTAAACATTTGATAATTTCTACAAACATGTAAGTTGTTTACAATTTGGTATATTTCTAAAACTGTGTGAAAATTTTTTTTTCCAGTTTGAGAGATAACTATGCCAAATCTCAGAGGGACTAAGTGACTTAGCCAAGCAACATAGCGAACAAATTCCAGTACCATTTTTTGTTCCTATACCATTGGAATTTCAATTCCAATACCAATCCAAAAGCATTTTTGCATGCCAACTCCAAATAAGATAAATCAAGTTAAATCCATTTCACCTTGACTATGAGACTCTGAATTTAAAAGTCACTTGAGAATGAGAGCAAGGGGGGGAGGAGACTAAATGATTAAATCTAGCTGGCAAGGGAGATTAAAAAGAAACAGAAAAGAATATCTGTGTTCCACCACGAAACAAGCTTTATTAATGGAGCAGGAACAAAGGTACAGTAGCATGGGTGATGGAAACAAGAACCCAGGCTGTGGACAGAACCAAGAAGAAAATACATCTGAGGCCACATTGCAGTAGAGCAGAACGAGATCCTGCTGCTGTCTTTTGAGGATCTCGGAAGCCAATTACATTAAGAATGCTGCATGCTCAGTGCCTGCAAGAAAGAAGAACTGACTCCAAAAAAATGTGAGAAGAGTTTCAATAATACAGCCTCTTTCCTGTCCCATATTATCCCAAGCATGGCAAGGCTGAAGTTTAAAGAAAAGATGGTTGTTCCTTACAGCAGCATTTGGAGAAAAGAACATGGAGCTGAGACAGAGAAAAAGCCCCTCTTACTTCATCGTGCTGATGCATTCTGATGCTGTTACTTGCTCTTAGGTGGATATTTCTGCTTTCAGGGTTGTGATAGCTGCACAGGAGGGCATCTCTGCTGGCATGGTTGAGTTGGGCACTTTGTCAATGGTGCACTTTGGGGGTGGGCATGGCTCAGGACACTTTGGCAGTGAGCATGGCTCAGGACATTTAGGTGGACACACAGGAAGCGGCTGATAGGGCTGCTTGCACTGCTGCTGCCAGTAAGACATCTTTCCTACATGTCTGGGAATCTGAAAAAAAACCATGAGACAATATTTATGTGGCAATTTCTCTGCTTGAAAAATAATCCACATTTCTAAGGCGCTTAGCCATTACTATCCCTTCACCAAAGATATACTTTGAACTCCTAACATCATATCACTCATTCTCTCTGACTTCCACTCTCTTCCCCTTTAGTGTCTGGTAATTGGTACCTCTTTTATCTTCTTTGCCAGTGTCTATCATTTCACATGCCTCTTTCCAAAGACAGAAGTGCCTCTCTCTGTCCCGCAGCATCAAAAAGGGCAAATGGACATCATATAACTGAAAGGGAAAGACCAAGTTGCTGAAATTCTTGCTAACCCCACAAGCAATTCTAAACAACCTCATCAACATGAAGACTGACTAATGGTATAAATGCCTTTGGTACTGAGGGATAATTGCCAGGCTCAGACCCTGCCTTCAAGAGGCTTATATGTGTAACCAGAACCTTTGGAATTCTAATGGGATTTTCTCTCTTTAGCATAAACACAGCCAGGAGATAATTCCTTTTCCTTGATTTACTTCAATTCAACCTTGTTCCATAATTATTTTCCCATATGCCTTTAAGTATAATCCACCAAAAATGCTTAAAAAATTAATGCCATTAACTCCACCTCCAAATCAAAAATTTCTACCTCAAGCTGAACTGATGAAACAAAGCATGTAAGTATCAACTGGTAAAAACAGATTTTTTTTTTACCACAGTAATACTCCAAAACAGGCATCACCTTCAAGAAATCAAATTCACCTGATCTCCTACATAGGTCAAATATCATAAGAAAAAGAGGATGTCAGTTAGATGATGGAGTGCCCCTTTCTAGGATGTGGTTGTCCCTCACACACAGGCAGAGCATCATAAGACTGGCCTGTACAAATTAGTTATTTCCCAAACAAAATGAACTCCTCTCGTAATTTTAAAAGTAGCTTGTCATACACATTCTTACAGGAAACATTCTATTCTTGTATCCTCCCCAGGGCTCAGTGACTCACTTGCAGCTCTACCACATCTGAGAGATTCAGTTCATTGTAGCAGTTGAAAAATTTGGGCAAGTTGCTAACTGGCTGAAAAGAGTTGTCTTCCTGGCTGAGGATGGTGCACCTCATCTGTGTCCCCTTTCATAAAGCCTTCTGCATTAGAAAACTGGTTGTCGCTCTTTGTCATTCAGTTTTGTGTCCAGAGACAGTAGAAAATTTGACTCTCAGAGCTAGCAAACTGGCCATATCTCCATGCTCATTCTCAGATGTATTCAAACATACCTTCTGTCTTAGTCATGTCATGCTGCTATAATAAAAAATACCATAGACTGAGTGGCTTAAACAACAAACATTTACTTCCCACAGTTGTAGAGGTTGGAAAATCCAACATCAATGTGCCAGCAGACGCAGTGTCTGGTTCATAGACTGCCATTGTCTCTTTGTGTCCTCATATGGTGGATGGGGTGAGGGAACTCTCTGAGGTCTATTTTATAAGGCACTAATCATATTCATGATGTAATCACTAACCAAAGACCCCACTTTCTAACACCATCACATTGAGAGTTAGGATTCCAACAACATATGAATTTGAGGGGAGACAAACATTCAATTCTCTAGCTCTTCCTCTTTGTCTAGGGCTATCCAGAAAACAAATTCCTTAGATGTCTTCAAATTTTCCAAAAGAGTTAGGAACACCCTGTGTTAGCACCATAGCCCAGGTCATGCTCCTCTGCATAGAGCACACATGTTGCTATCCTAGCCTTCATCACAACTGTAACACAGCACTGGTCCATTGTCCACTAAGGTCCACTAGGATCTCCAGGCCAAGTGCTGCCATTCAGTCCTCCATTTTTGGCACTATCCTGACTGAGTACAGGTAGGAGGTTTGCTACTCAAAGTATGTTCTCAGATCATAATTGTGTTAAATACAAAATCAATAATGGAAAGTTATTTGGAAAATTCCCAAATATTTGAGAAGTAAACAGCACGTTCCTAAATATCCCAAGGGTCAAAAATCAAGTCTCAGGGGAAATTGAAAAATTATTTTGAGCTGTATGAAAATATGTCATTTAAAATATGCAGAAGTCAGCTAAAGCAAAGGTTAGAAAGAATTTTATAGAATTAAATGCTTATGTTAGAAAAGAATAAAAGTCTCAAATCAGTAGTGTAGGTTTCCACTGTAAGAAACTAAAAAAACATAAGAGTAAATTGCACCCAAAGCAAAAATGAAGAAGGAAATAATAGAGATGAGTAGAAATCAATGATACTGAAAACAGAAAAACAATAGAGAATATCAATAAAACAAACATCTGGTTCACTGAAAAGATCAATATAATTGATAAACCTCTAGCAAGACTGACCAAAAAATAGAGATGACACAAAATATCACTATCAGAAATGAAAGAGGGGACATCAATACAGACCCTACAGACATTAAAAGGATAAGGTAATAATATAAACAAATCTATGTCCATAAATACATTAACTTAGATGAATGTACGAAGTCATTGAAAGAAACAAATTACCTAATCTTGCTCAAAAGAAATAGACAACCTGAATTGTATTACATCAATTAAAGAAATTGAATATGTAGCTAGAATCCTTACAACAATGGCAGCAATCTAGGCAGAGATAGGTATACTGGTAAATTTTGCCACATTTTTAAAGAAATAATATCATTTCTACATAATATCTTCAGAAGAACAGAAGATGAGAGTATACTTTCCAACTCATTCTATAAAGCCAGTATTACCCTAATAACAAAAACAAAGACATTACTAGTAAACAACTGATAACATCTCTCCTGAACAAAGTTGCAAAAGCTCTCAACAAGTATTAGTAAGTCAAAATCGCCAGTATGTAAAAGAATAATGCATCATGACCCAGTGGGATTTATCCCAGGAATTCAAGGTTGGCTCAACATTTGGAAATAAATCAGTGTAACTTACCATATTAATAGACTAAAGAACCAAAAACATATAATCATCTTAACACAAGCAGAAACAACCATTTGGTAAAATTCAACATCCATTTATAATTTTAAAAGTAATAAATAAATTTAATTCAACAAACTAGGAATAAAGAGGACATTTCTAGACCTGAAAAAAGTTATATTTGAAATACTTACAGCTAACATCGTACTTTAAAGATGAAAGTCAGAAGGCTTTCCTCCTAGGATAAGGAAAAGATTTTCCTCCTAGGATAAGAGGCCAGATTTTCCTCTTTCACCATTCCTATTACCATCATATTGGAAGCCCTAGGCAGTGCAATAAAACAAAAAATAATATAATTAAAATAAAATTTTAAAAAGAATCCAGGAGATAAAAGGAACAGATTAAGATAGAATCTCCCAAAGAAAAGACTTTGCAATGTACCCACATAGCTGCTGCCATTCCCCTCATTACCTATGATGAGGGCTTTGATCAATTATGCAAGTAGGTAAATGAGTTTTAACAATCTGAGTAACCATGGTCCATTCTAGAATATAAATGTATCCTTTGGAAGTAAATAGGTATTTTAATTGTTACATTCTTCCCCTTTAGTTGGATAAATATTCCATATTTTTCCTAGGAGTCATTTTCTTCTATATTTATAAAAACACAAACACTGGACTTTTTAAATGGGAAGTCGGACAACTCAAGGTATTGATTTCAGGGGAGAATCAAAACAAAGGATCAAGGTTTTTTGTGCTGTGATTGTGAGATTCAGAAGAGCACATTGAAAAAAATGGATGAGCTGATCTTTCTACTTACAGGGACCCTTCTATCCTGCCTCACTGCTTCTAGAACTTTAACAAGAATCCATATAGGATACCACAGCAGCAGAGCTCAGAACAGCGGTCTAATGTTAGGAGAGCCTGGGAAACCTCTGAGATGGGCACTGAGCGTAGGAGCGAGGCAGGCGTGACAGTGCAGGACTAGGCGAAGAAATATGAGAAAGTTTTCTTTATGTATATTAACCCTATCAATTATCCTTAATCAGGTAATATATTAACACTAATTATAACATGGTGACTACTATTTATTGAAAGCTTGCTGTGTGCCAGACACTATGCTAGATACATTACATACTTTATCCCATTTAATGTGGTGATTAAAAGAAAATTAGTGATTTATTAGGTGATTAAAAACAACATAAAGAAACTATCAGCATCAATCGGTGATTTCATGTCCCTGCAAAAAACCCATGGGGCCAGCCCCGTGGCAGAGTGGTTAAGTTCCCATGCTCCACTTCAGCAGCCTGGGGTTCACCAGTTCAGATCCTGGGCACGGACCTACATACTACTCATCAAGCCATGCTGTGGAAGCATCCTACACAGGAAAACTAGAATAACATACAACTAGTACATTCCACTATGTGCTTGGGCTTTGGGAGAAAAAACAAAAGAGGAAGATTGGCAACAGATGTGAGCTTAGGGCCAATCTTCAAAAAAAAAACCCACAACTCGAGTGATTTCACGTCGACTCATGTAACTCTACACTCCAGCATTCCCGTAGGCATGTGGACCTCAGTAGGAACAATTTGTGAGCTATGAGAAATCACAGATTACTTGAAGATGAATTGTTTAAATTTCCTTTCAAGGGGGGACAATTGACAAATTATCTGTTAGCAGTTAAAAGTAAACTTCCATGTTTGCCAATGAACTTTAAAACTGACTCATCAATATTTGAACCTTTTCATTAAAACGTTTAAATAACCAAATACCTTTTACAGTCATAATGTTGCAAATATAATTTATTATGTTAGAATATCCTGCATAAGCAAGGAGACATGATAGGGGAGAATTTAGTAGACATAAAATTTAGTGCATAATATTCACTAATACTTGAACAAAATCCCAAACCCTTACAAAGTTCAACAATTCCCTGCATGATCCGGCCTCTGGCTACTTCATTCTCCATCACTCTCCCTCCTACAAACTCTACTACAGTTACTGGCCCCTTCAACGTCCTATGGCCATTGTCTCCCTTACTATTCCCTCTCCTTGGAAGAATATACACCTCAAACCCCCATGTCTTGCTTATTTCACTCACGGCTCTCAGACCAGCAACCCCCAATTCCCTTCCCCATTACTCTCTATCCTCTGACTCCGCTTTCATTTTTTTGAGAATATTTACAGTATTACCAACTGATATTATATGTTAGCTTAAATATTCATTAACTAGTCTGTTTCGTTCAGTATAATTTAACCTCCAAAAACTCAAAGTATTTATATGTTTTGTTCACCACTGTATCCCTTGCACCTAAAAGAGTACCAGGTGCAAAGTACACACTCAACAAATGTATTTTTAACGGATGAATGACTAAAGAAATGGATAGATTCTTACGACAACCCTGAGAAAATGAAGGTATCATTTTCTCTCTCCAAATAAGAACATATCATTTGTAACAAGCAGAGTTGGCATTGAGCTAAAAAAAAAGGACTTATTTCTGTACTCAATCTAAACAGACACGTTTCAAGCCAAACCCAATGAACTATGATTACTACGTCATCTGAATTCAGAGATCTGATAAAAAAACAAATAATTGCCTACTAGTCTGATACAGCTAACAACCAGGATTAAAGAAGAAAGGCATTTGTTCCATCATGAAACATGCTTTATTAGGGAAACAGGAGCAAAGCTATGTTTCCCAGACCACAGAAAGGGTTGCCCAGATCTCAGACACACAGAAAAGAAAGGCTGCATTTTAAGGAAGTTAGACTTGTTCCTGTTGCTCTTTTATCTGGGGCTCTAGGGCTCTGGCATCCCCAAGAATGGCCCTATCTCAGACAGGAATCTGACCCTAAAAAGAAAGAGAGTTCCTTCAGGATTAAGTCTCTTTTATGTCAAGCATCACCGCAGGAAGAGCAGGATAGAGGCTCAGGGAGCACCATCCGCCACCAGGACAGGCTTCAGAGAAGAGACGACGAAGCTGCTGGAGATGGGAGGAACTATTTGTTTTTCTTGCATTATGGCCTTAATGGCTTTTGCTCTTGCTGCTTTTGGGTGGTCACTTCTGCTGGCATGGTGGTGGTGGCTGCACAGGAGGACACTTCTGCTGGCAGAGTTGAGGTGGAATCTCCGGAGGTGGGCATGGCTCTGGACACTTAGGAGGTGGGCATGGCTCTGGACACTTGGGAGGTGGGCACACAGGAGGGGGCTGGCAGGGCTGCTTGCATTGCTCCTGCTGCTGATAGGACATCTTTCTGGATATGAGGGAACCTGAAAGAAATACATATGTCATTGCTCACAGGTGGAACACTTGCAGACAGAGCGAGCCAAAACCCATCAAATAAGCAAAGTTATCTCCAACGGTATTCTTTGGTCTTCTAACTCTCTCTTTAAGACTTTCTGTGGCTCTTCTTCTTTTTCTCGTTAATATCAGTATCTTGGGCTAACTTTTCTCACTTTTCTTGACATTTTTCAATGACAAAATTGTCTCCTCTCTCTTGAGATAGCAACATTAGTGGGTGAATGCGAACACAATCTGGAGGAAAAAGTTGCTGAATTTCTGGCCAATATCAAAACAAATCTCTACCCACATCAGCTCCCATAAGGCCATGATTAAGGTGTAACTAAGCTATTTTGGGTCTATTCAGAGTCTCTGAAACAAAGACAAGGTCTGATCAGAGAGAACTGCCGAGGCTCAGACTTGCCCTCAATGGGCTCATACAAGAGGCTGGCAATACAGTAAGAGACTCTTTCTTTAATATGTATGACCAGAGAGAAACTCTTGCCCTCCTTTTCTTTCAACGCAATATTATTCCCTAAACTACTTCTTGCTTATTGGACACCAACCTTGTGAAAGAAAGGGGCATAAGTAATAAACAAAAAAATAACCCACTTAGACCTTTATCTGGGGAATGAAAGTCTGACAGTTTTCATTCCCCAGATAAGAATATGCACATTATTCCTTAAAAATAGCTATTTCTGCTTACAAATTAATTCTAAACATCGTCTCAGTTTCCCCAAGCAGACAGAACCCCCCCCAAAAATCAGACTCACTTGATTCTCCAGAGCTGTTGGGGATTTGAGTGTGAGGAGGATAGCAACAATGGAGCAGAGTGCCCCTTTATATAGCTAAGTCGCCCACACCCTCAGGAAGTGAAGAAGCCTAAGACCGGGCTGGACCAGTTATTTCTAAACCATATTCAATCCACCTGAAATTCCCAAAATGTCTTGTCACCCTAATTACCAGAAACTCCCTGCTCTGGGATTGTCCCCATTGCGGCAAGGGCTCAATGAATTGCCTTAGGCTCTCTCTTGACTAGCAATTCCAGTTCCGTGTGACAGATGAAGAATTTGAGCAGTTCTCTATCTGAAGGCCCAGCTAGTGATTCCTTGATTGGGCTTAGTGTCACCTACTTCCCTGTCCCATGCCTCAGCACACCTGTTTCAGAAACCTGTGTGCCCATTTATATTTTAACTGCCGGACATTTAGCTTTGTGCCCTTGAATGACAGAAGCTTGGATTCTTGGAGGCTAGCAACATGGCCTCTCTTCTCTCTCTGTCAGCAGCACTTGTAACTCGCTTCCTCTTTGTCTAAGGCTAGCTGCTCACATTAACTGGTTCCTTTTAACATGGATGGAGACAATGCGTGGTCTCCACAAAGAGCAACAAGACTCCCTGCACCTGAGCTGCAGCCAGGATCCAACGCCCACAGGCTGTGCTATTCTGCAGAGCACATCAAGATTGTGGGACCTTATGGCAGTTGTAACATGGGGCTGTTCCATTTTCCGCTTCATATCTACCAGGTTGCCAAGGCTATTTTCTACCAAGCTAGCCCTCAAGATCTTCATTCTCTTATTTGAAACCATGTGGGAATTTTCAACTCATAGCTCACTAAGAAGAATTGAAATGTCTGTTCTTATCGAATAGCACGCAACAGATCTGTGATCGCTGCTGAAACATGTAAGGGTATTAGAGGAGTGTTCAGACTTATTCCTTGCCTCATCTTTTCTTAACATCTCTTGAATATTCAATCTACTGATCCCCCCACCCCACCATTCAACTCACTTATGTTTTTGTTAAATAAAAGCAACCTTGTTGGCATAAAAATCTCCTAATAAGTTCTAAGTACAGTTTAAATAATGACATTAATAATTTAATTACTATTATTACTGCTACTTACTTATTATTTATTTATTAATATTTTATACATAAATATACTAATTACTGTTGTCAGTGTTATCAATAATTTACGCATCACAAGGTAACCAGCTATCACTTGTTTTGCACCTCTTTCAATATGCAAGGAAGAAGCCTGATAAAATGGAAATGCACTAGTGGAAAAATCTGAAGACAGAAGTTTAAACCTAGATGTATCACTGGCTAGAATCATGATGAGGGCAAAGCATTTCTCAACTTTCTCTTCCTTCGTACGTTTGTAATTAGCTACAGACAACAGTTATAAGAATTATTCCTAATGCTTGAAAGGTTTCAAAACTTGCCTTGGCTTCCCATTGTTAAAGCCAATGATCACTAACCAAACTATCAGTTCTTCCCTGGCCTTCTTTATTTCCTCTTATAGAACCCTACGAGTCCGCCTGTTTCCCTCTCATCTTTAAAGCCATCACTACCGCTCATGTTTTAAGTTTTTCTTTCTAGTACTAGATGAAGAATTGGGCCAGATACCCCAGCTCTTTCTTTGTTTAATTCCACCAAGAACAAGTAGATGTCTCTTTTCACTTTTAAGGATATTACTAGTAACTATCAATAAGGGAAACTGACAAAAAAGACCAAAATTTGAAAGTATTCGTTTATTCAGGCCTTCGGCTCATCATCATTGGGTCTATGCACTTATAAAATCATTAGCAATGCCTGCTCTAAGAAGCATCAACATATCGGGAAAAACAAGCAAACATAGAAACAGATGATCAAAGCATGTTATTCCTAATACTTTCATGGAGTTGGTTTCTGATTAAATCATTTATGGATCTACATAATGAAATACTAGGCAAAAATAAAATGTGGTATTCTTAAAGAATATATCATTATATGAAAAATGCAAGTAACAAAACATGTGTGCAGTGTAACTATATTTATATTCAATGCATATGGAGTTATGTGTGTATATATAAATATATATAAAAATGTAAATATCTTACACCATGCAGAGAAAATAAACTGCACTACTATTTGATATTTTAGCAATAGCTCACACTTATTGAAAGTTTACTATGTGCCAGGTATTGTTTGAGGACTTTATATGTATGCATTAACTCATCTTTCCTTACATGAGTCCTGTATATGAAAAGTTAATTTCTCCTTCCTCACTCCAGCTCTTGCTCTGCCACTCTACAACATGAAACATATGTGAACTTCCTTGTCATTTTCTCAGGAAGAATTTTAGAACTGCTTAAGGAGAAACTTCATTGAATATTCCCAGGAGGCAATAGTAAAACTGCTCACACCCTTCCAACAACCATGTTGAGGCAGCTAAGCTGGAAATTTAATTTAGAAAACCTTTCTTGAAAAAGCAGTACAATCATTTTTTCTCTGTTGCTAGCATCTTTGCTGCTTTGGATATTTAAATTTTCAATTTCATACTAATACACAAGTGCTAGCAAAAGTTCAAGGATAACAGAGCAAGCACACAACAAAAAATTTCATGAAACATCTAGAATAAAAAAGGATGCTTAGTTCAGTAACTTGTTATTTTTATGAATAAAAGCTCTTGAATATTTTCAATTTTTTAGTAGATGAGAAATTCACACTTTGAAAAATTCATACAGTACACAAATAAATGCAGTGAAACTTTTTCCCACCCCGTCCCCCTAGCCATCTGGTTTCCCACCCTAGGAAATCACTGTTAGCAATTTCTCGTGAGTCCTTTCATCCACTGTAGTTTTATATTTCATTCATATAGTAGTATCATGCTTTCTACTACTAAATATGTTCCTAGTTCTTATGATGAGATTATTAATATTTTATGGAATTCTTCGGAGTAATCAGTGATGTCCAGATGCTTCCCAAAATGAATAAGTTTAAATAGCACTCATCTCAAAATAGAAGGCATGAGCATCTCTTGGGGAAACATTCACCAGTTATCAGACTAAAGGATCCAAAACTTAGAGCCATTCTGATGGGAGTGAGGTGATATCTCGTTGTAGTTTTGATTTGCATTTCCCTCGTAGTGATGTTGAATATCTCTTCATGTGTCTGTTGGCCATCTGTATATCTTCTTTGGAGAAGTGTTTGTTCAGATTTTTTGTCCATTCTTTAATTGGGTTGTTAGATCTTTTTGTTGTTGAGATGTATGAGTTCTTAGTATATGTTGGGTATTAACCCCTTATCAGATATCTGGTTTGCAAATATCTTCTCCCAGTTGTTAGGTTGTCTCTTCATTTTGTTGATGGTTTCCTTTGCTGTGTAGAAGCTTTTTAGTTTGATGTAGTCCCATTTGTTTATTTTTTTATTGTTTCCCTTGCCCGGTCAGACATGGTACTTGAAAATATGCTGCTAAGACCAATCTCAAAGAGCATACAGCCTATGTTTTCTTCCAGAAGTTTCATGGTTTCAGGTCTTACATTCAAGTCTTTAATCCATTTTGAGTTAATTTTTTGTGTATGGTGTAAGATAATGGTTCTACTTTCACTCCTTTGCATGTGGCTGTCCAGTTTCCCCAACACCATTTATTGAAGAAACTTTCCTTTCTTCATTGTATGTTCTTGGCTCCCTTGTCAAAAATTAGCTGTCCGTAGATGTGTGGGTTTATTTTTGGGCTCTTGATTCTGTTCCATTGATCTGTGTGTCTGTTTTAGTGCCAGTACCATGCTGTTTTGATTACTATAGCTTAGTAGTATAATTTGAAATCAGGGAGCGTGATACCTCCAGCTTTGTTCTTTGTTCTCAAGATTCCTTTGGCTATTCAAGGTCTTTTGTTGTTCCATATAAATTTGAGGATTCTTTGTTCTATTTCTTGAAAAATGTCATTGGAAATTTGATAATGATTGCATTGAATCTAGATTGCTTTAGGTAGTATGGACATTTTAACTATGTTAATTCTTCCAGTCTAAGAGCATGAAATATCTTTCCATTTCTTTCTGTCCTCAATTTCTTTCAACAATGTTTTACAGTTTTCAGTGTATAGATCTTTCACCTCTGTGGTTGTTTATTCCTAGGTATTTTATTCTTTTTTGTTGCAATTGTAAATGGGATTGTGTTCTTAATTTCCCTTTCTGCTACTTCATTGTTAGTCTAGAGAAATGCAACTGATTTTTGTATGTTGATTTTGTATCGTGCAACTTGACTGTAGCCATTTATAATTTGTAAAATTTTTTGGTGTATTCTTTAGGGTTTTCTATATATAAAATCATGTCATCTGCAAATAGTGACTGTTTTACTTTTTCCTTTCCAATTTGGATCCGCTTCATTTTTTTCTTGCCTGATTGCTCTGGCTAGGACTTCCAATACTATGTTAAATAAGAGTGGGAAAAGTGCGCATCCTTGTCTAGCTCCTGTTCTTAAAGGGATAGCTTTCAATTTTTCTCCATTGAGCATGATTTTAGCTGTGGGTTTGTCATATGTGGCCTTTATTATGTTGAGCTGCTTTCCTTCTATACCGATTTTATTCAGAGTTTTTACCATAAATGGATGCTGTATCTTAAATACTTTCTCTGCATCTATTGAGATGATCATATGATTTTTATCCTTCATTGTGTTAAGTTGGTGTATCACGTTGTTTGATTTGCAGATGTTGAATCATCCCTGCATCCCTAGAATAAATTCCACTTGCTCACGGTGTATGATCTTTTTAATGTATCACGATATTCTATTTGCTAGTATTTTGTTGAGGACTTTTACATTGAAGTTCATCAGCAGCATTGGCCTGTAATTTTCTTTTTCTGCCTTGTTTTGGTATCAGGGTAGTTTTGGCTTCATAGAATGAGTTATGAAGCTTCCCTTCCTCTTCAATTTTTTGGAATATAGGAAATAACAAGTGTTTGAGAGGATGTGTAGGAAACGGAAGTCTCATACACTAATGATGGCAGTGCAAACTGGTGCAGCCACTGTGGAAAACAGCATGAAGTTTCCTCAAAAAATTAAGAATAGAACTACCGTACAATCCAGCTATTCCACTGCTGGGTATTTATCCAAGGAATGTGTAAACACAAATGCATAAAGATGCATGCACCCCTATGTTCACTGCAGCATTATTCACAATAGCCAAGACTTGGAAGCAACCTAGGTGCCCATTAAGGGACAAACAGATAAAGAAGATGTAGTGTATATACATAATAGAATACTACTCAGCCATAAAAAAACAATTAAATTTGGCAATTTGTGGCAACATGGATGGAACTTGGGGGTATTATGCTAAGTGAAATAAGTCAGAGGGAAAAAATCAAATACCATATGATCTCACTCATAAGTAGAACATAAAAACAACAACAAACAAACACATAGAGACAGAAGTTGGATTGGCAGTTACCAGAGGGGAAGAGGGGAGGAAAGAAGGCAAAAGGAATGATTAGGCACATGTGTGTAGTGATAGATTGTAATTAGTCTTTGAGTGGTGAACATGATGTAATCTACACAGGAACTGAAATATAATGATGTACACCTGAAACTTATATAATGTCATAAACCAATGTTACCAAAATAAAAAATTAAAGATTAAAAAAATAATTAAAAAAATAAAATGCACTATCAATACTTTAAAAACTAGTTATTATTATACAATTTTTATACATCCAGATATGGTTATTTTTATACATCCAGATATGTTTTTTTAATTAAAAAAATGTTTTCACACAAAAAAAGTATCCAAAAAGACAAAAAATGAAAGAAAACACAATGCTCAGTTATCCCACTCGGGGAGAAGTAACTTTTCAGTAGCATATGCTGTTTGGCAAGTATGCAAACAAGGCAGGGCCATCAGGTAGACAGTAACATGATGCAAGGGAAAGGAAGACCAAACGATCAGAAGGAAGTAATGAGGATGGAGGGAGAAGACTCTTCAAATACAACAAGGCTGCTGACATTTCCTCATGTATGTATTTTGACCAATCATGCAAATAGGTAAATAAACATGAACTATCAGAATAAATGTGATCCATGTTGGAATGAACGTATATATATAAGCAAACATGTTTGCAATTGATATATGCTTCTTCTCGTAATTTGAATAAACTTGCACAATTTGTATAAGGCAGATTAAAGAAAAGAGATAAGGAAGGGGAAAAGTCTGTATACATAGTCAGAAAGGCAGGGAAACGAAATCCTGGAATGTGACTAAAAATAAAAGCTAAGCAGATACTAGAGGCTGTTGATATATTATGTGATGGAAACCCAGGAGCTGTGTAGACAGGCATTTCAGGACTGAGCCTTGACTCTACCATTTCTTATATGACTCATCCTAGGCGAGTTAATTAAACACTCTAAGCCTATGTTGTCTCTGTGTAAAATGAGAAAATAATCTTATTTATCTTGAGGGTTACTGTGATAATTAATTTAAATGAGAAATTATATATAAAGCTATACAGAGCCTGGTTCCTGGTAGATACTTAATAAACATAAGTAATTATCAATTTTTAGTACATAGACAGACATGTAAATTTTATTCTAAATAGTATATACTGTTTAAGTACTATGTTTTTTTTTAAATTATATAATTTTTAAATAGGTTGATATATATTATACTTTATATTTTATGAGTATAGGTAGAGATGTAGAGACAGGAATGGAGGGAGGTAGACAGAAAGATGTTTTAGGAAAACGTACTGTAATCCTTAACTCAGTTGGTTAGTCCATGAGTAGCCTAACTTTTTTATCAAAACTCTTTCCACCAGATGACTAATTACTTGAATTGCAAAAGAAGAATTTAGGAAAAATTAATTCAATTAATGATAGTAACGTTAGGAATTCACCTAAAGCTTTTAAACCCCATGATTTCTCAAATGGCAAGTCAGAAGATCCAAAGAGATGATTGTAGGAAAGAATCAAAAACCAGTGCAAGGATCTTGACTATTGCCTGAGAGTAAGATGCAAGTGACAGGCTGTGGAAATGGGATGAGTTGGCCTCCTCCTACAGACACTCTTATTTTCCTCCCTTTCTGTTACCAAAGCTTTAAGATCTAATATTCTTCTGTGTATGTTACAACCACAGCAGAACTTCCAGCAGCTGATGGAGAACCTAGAAAACCAAGGTTGGGTGGGGAGAGGGAAGAAGGAAACTGGTTAAGTGAGGTCTTCCATGTGGATTATTGTGTGTAAAAATTTAAAGAACTGCCTTTTTTGTCTCTATTATCTCTACTTATTTTTTATTACTTAAATAATAAAAATAATAGTAAATGTAACTACTGTGTATTATATTTGTACTATGTGACAAATACTATACTTATCAAGGAAACAAGAAGTAACTGAGAGGTAATCACTCAATGGGGAAGGAAAGATGAGACAGAATGGGATATAAAAAATTTAAAGAAATTTCGGTTACATCATTAAACTTGTGCTTTATTAAAGAAGAAAAGACATGTTTGTTCAGAGGCTAGAAATCATTTTCCAAATAACAAACAACAAAGAGAAAGCCTGTGATGCTACATTTGCAAGAGTATTGGTCTTGATCTTGTACTCATTTTTCTAAGGCTTTGGGAACCCTGGCATTGCTGAGCATTACTGTATCTTAGCCACATGCCGGAGGCAGGGACATGGCTTCCAACAGGGTGATGTCAACTTCAGGAACAAAGTGTTCTCTGTGTCAACAGTCATTTCAAGCAGGTGAGAAGTCGAGGGTTAGGGAAATGTCAAGATGCCATCTGTCATCATGACACAGTTCAAAAGGAAGATTGAGTTCAGAGTCTAAAAGATAACTTTTCCTGTCACTTCATGATCCTGATGAATTCTGGTGCTGTTACTTGCTCTTGGGTGAACATTTCTGCTGACAGGTGGGCGTGGCTGCACAGGTGGGCATGAAGTAAGTGGACAAGACTCTGGGAACCTTGGTGGTGGGCACAGCCCAGGACATTTAGGTGGGCACACAGGAGGCGGCTGGCAGGGCTGTCTGCACTGCTGCTGCTGGTAAGACGTCTTTCCTGGTCTCAGAGAATCTGGAAGAAAAACAGGTGTCAGTGTTCAGAGGAGGAGCACTGCTGTTGGCAAAACAAGCCAACATCTTTTGAATGAGTTGGGCCAATATTCCACCAGCCTCCAAGGATCTGTTTTGATCTTTAAAACAGTCTATGATTCTGTATAGAATCCCTTTTATCATTCTTTTATCTCAGCACTTTAGCCTTTCTGGCCAATTTTTAATTCTACCACTTTCTAAAATAAAAATTCCCCTTGTTATGAGGCAGGGAAAGGCTGTTAAAATGTAAATGCTACTGCTAAAATTTGAGCCAGTCTTACACAAATCCCTTCCACCCTTGTCCCCCATGAGGTCCTGATTACACATCTAACTGAGCTGACCATGGTCCTGTGCACGGGCAGCTCTAGAAAAATGACAAAGTCTCAGACCCAGCACTTGAGAGCTTCCCTTCTGAGAAGCAGACATTTGAAACTGAAATGAGCATAAGGTAGGCCAAATTTATTATCCTTTATTCTCCTTTGGTTTAAGAATGACCTTTTAACTTCATTTCCCTCACAGACTTCAGTATTATCCACCAAATACTAGCTAAAATGTTATATAATTATATCTACTTCCATAACCTAATTATTTTCTTTAGCCTAACCTAATATTAGTTGTCAAAACAATAGTCCTTTCTTTCTCCAGATGAAACCATAACACCATAAAAGCGCCCACAAAACCTCCGAGAGATGTACTCATCAAAGTCTCTAAAGAAGATCTACAACTGAATGTCAAGAGCATGGCAGCAGTGTGGTGGTGAGCCCTCTTATAAGGGCCAGGAGGCCCCAAAGGGGCAAAGCAGAACAGCCCAGGACTGGGATGATCCACGTATTTCCCAAGAAAAATACCATGTGCGTGAAATTCCAGGAACGATCTGCCACCTTTGTGCTGATATCACGAAACGTGCAGGTCCATGATGCTTCTCAGCAGGGCAAGACTTCTTCTGAGATGGCAGAGCCTGCTTGGTGTGGCATGTGGGGAAAATGAGAAGTTCTCTAGCTGACTTAGTGGGAGAGAGGGCCTGTTCTTTCCCCCCATCCAACTCCCCAACCCTTCATGAGCCGTAAGAATAAAACATGCACCCCATTCAATCTCACCTGCTTGGCATCCAGCTTTGTGCCCTAGGATACCAAAGACTAGTGTTTGTCTACTCTGGCCATGTTATAACCTCCATCTCAGCTTTGATATGGATATAGACACCAGTATAGATAGATTATATAGATATAGGTGATATAGATGTCATACATGAACAGATAGAGAGATATAAATTTTCTTGGCATTTAATTGGTTTGAACAAGGCCAGAAAACCTTCCCTCAGCTTTCTAGGCCATAGACTGACATGCCAGGTGCTCCTACACATGGAAGGTTCCATGTGACGCACATTAACACGCCAAGCTGTTCTCTGTGGTCTACACGACCACACTGTGCTCTCCTATATACTCCAGAATACCTTCTATCGTTTTCTTCAAAGATTTCTCAACCTCTGAGCTCCACAACTGTGGAAGATGTCCCACTCTATTTTCCTAAACATTTTGCACTGCCTTTTCCTAAACAAATTAATTTAATTGATCTCTTACAAATTATTGTAACTTAAAATCGTACTGAGTGGGTAGACCAGACTTTTCTTGGCACGTTCAAGGAACTGAGCTCAGTAACCTCTTACACTACTCAATGCATTGATAATTTTACTTAAATAAAAAGTGGTTGTCACAGAAACTATCAATAATCTCTCAATAGAGTAAACTAGCTGAACCACAGTAATATCCCTCACTATCCCCATTGGGTGAAAATTTGACCTGTTTTCACTAGGCAGTCAAAGTCTTGTGTGCCTGTGTTTCCTAACCTCCCTGAAGCTCAGGTGTACATTTGGAAAATAGCAATAACTAGCTCAAAGTTTTCTATAAAAATTTATTGAGAAAATAAGTCTGAATTCCAAGCATAATGCATATTATACAATGTGTCCTCAAGAAATATTAGCTCTCTAAGTTAGAAAAACATTTACTCATATTAACTAATCAGTAATTTAAAATGTGTGGCAGAATGTTACTAAAGAATGGTGCTCTTTAGACAAATGCTTGCTACTGTCGTTCCTCTGACAGAATTCACTGCTAATTAGAAGGCATCATCACGATAGCACTCTCAGCGCTTGCACTTTGCTCCCCTGAGAAGGATCCTCCCCACCACCTGAAGGAAGATCTCATGCCTTGTGCTCTTTATCTGGAAGAATGCTATGTACCATGTATGATGGTAATAAATTGGATTAGGCTGGTAGGGTAGAAAAAGCGAAAAAGAAAAAAAATGGTCCTTGACCTATGTGTGAGGAAAAAAATAAGGAAAAGGGGTGTGGTTGTTACTCCTTCAGTTCCCTGGGCTAGATGCCCCTTTTCCTTCATGTGAGCCATGACCCCTTTCTTTTTCTCCCCGTCCCAGAGAGACAATAAGGAGCCAGTGGTTCTTCCCTAGCACTCCCAGTTTGGGACAGATTTTATCTGTTAAGTCATCCTGAATTCTGTTAGGAAATTGAGTCCTTTATCTAGAAGGAACAAGGATGCTCTTGGGATGTGTGGAGTGCATTTATAACAGGCTATTTCATGTAGAACTTCTAGGAATTAAAATCGATGCCTATTCTGGGTTAAGGAATTATTTCTGGAGTGCATGATCTATCATCAAGTCTTTAGACATGCTTTTCTTGCCTCATATGGAGGACTTGTTTCACAAATTAGTACTGAATTTCAAAAGCCATTTCTTAAAAAAAAGTCATTTGGTTTACCACAAGTATTGGGGGACAGAGGGAGGACCAACTTTTCTTAAGAAGAAGAATACTAGTGAACTTGCTCAACTTTCAAAAGAAGGACCATTTCCTCTTATAAACAGAGAAAAGAAGTAAAGTGCACAGGACCCTCATTTTTCATAAAATGAGTATACTCAGGGCAGTCTATGGAGATTAAATCTCTGTAAATCCCACATTAGCTACATGAGGCCACGCGGCTTTTACACAAGAAACAAGCAATGATGATTATCTTTGGAGGGGAGTTGGGTGTCTAAGAGACAGAAACATAAACGAGACTAATTTTTCACTATGTGACTATATATAACTCTTTAAGTGTCTATACAATGTGTATTTATTACTTATCCACAAGTATGCACCTCAGTGAAGAAGTCTGTGGTGGTCAATGAGGCCTGAGTTTTAATTCAGGTTCAGTTTCTCACTTGTTGGTGAAATTCAAGCAAATTTCTTAACCTTTGTGAATTCTCAGTTTCCACAATGGGAAAATGATGACCATAGTAATTATCTGACACATATTTCACGAGGTGTAAATAAGGTAGGTAGCTTTTATAAAGTGTTAGGATGATCCACCTTAAGGGCTCAAATTTTAAAAATTAAAACTCAACGTCTCCCACAGCTAATCTTGGGGTCCAGATATTACAAATTCAGGTCCATTTATGTTATTTTCCTGTCTTTTCTTTATTATGCAACAGTCTTAAAGAACGGAAGTTTTTCCTCTGGGAAAAGAGGAAGAATATGATTAACTTCCTGATTATGAAAAGAAAGCTAGATTCAGGGTGAAAATACCTAGATTTTTATCCAAGATTTTCCACTTGAAATGAGAATTTGGACAAACCTCCTAATAGCAAGAGATCAGTTTTTCCTTGTCTGCAAAATTAGGGACATGAAGAACTGATTTTTAAGACTTTCTAGATGTGACCTTAATTTTTAGTCTTTATGACTTAAGATTTTTGAGAAGGGACCTGAATTTTCTTTTCTCTATTCCCTACAATGTCTAACAACCAATGAGCCTGACTCTAAACCTCTGTTTCATCCCTGTAATTAGTCAGAGTATCATTTAATACCCAGGACTGCAATCTCTTGACACGATCGTCATTAGCCACAGAAAGAATACTCAGAAGGAAGAGGTGATGAATGTCTTGGGATGAAGCAACAGTGGTGTGGCTGAATAATATTCTGAACAGAAGATGGAGTCAGCATAGACCTCAGTCTTGTGGAATTGAGCTTCTTGGTATACTGGAGTGGATGTATATTTTAATGATTCCTAGAAAAAATCAACAAGTTAATGCAAAGGGCAATTAATGAAAAATTTCTTTTTTAAAGAACCAGATAGTAAACATTTTCAGCTTTGCAGTCCACATAGTCTCTGTCACAACTGCTCAGTTCTGAAGTTGTACCATAAAAACAGCCACAGGAAAGATGCAAATGAATGGAGATGATTGTGTTCCATTAAAATTTTATTACAAGAGCAGGTAGGGGAGTTATATTTGGCCAACAGGGCATACATTGCTGAGTCCTAATTTAAAAAATTCTCATAGAGTGGCCCAAAGCACAGTTAGCAGTGATAAAGTGATAAGAAGAATTTATTTTTTTAAGATTAACCCAGGTTTTGGTCCAAGATGGTGACATAGGAAACTCCTGAGCTCACCTCCTCCCAAAGACATACTGAATCTACAGCTTCAGATAGAGCAATTCTCTCTGAAAGAAACCCAGAAACTAACTGAGTGACTTCTATACATTGGGCAAATGAGAAAATACCCACATAGAAATCTGTAGAAAAGTCTGAGACACACTCTTTCCATAAACCTCACTGCTGGCACAGCAACATACAATTGGGTTATATAACTTCCAGCTTCTTCCTGAGGAACAAAGGGTTTGGACTCAACAATTAGCATCCCAACATTTAAGACTTCCACCTGAAGGATGGGCCCCAAAACACCCAGATGTGAAAGCCAACAAGGCTAGAGTCTATGAAACTCACAAGACTATAGCAAATAAAAGCAGTTCTCAACAGGCTCATGAGGACTTACTGTGGCTGTCCCCTCAAGTCTCAGTGCAGAGGGAAAAGACAGAAACAACCATCTCCCAGTCTTTTCCTAAAAGAAGCCTATTTGCACACTTTAAAAGCTGCTGCCTAAGGGTCAGACTTCTAATTTAACACACATCTATAGGCTAACTGCAATCTTGCCTGGAGATCAAGGATGCTGGCAGGCACCATCTCCACATTCTCCTTCTGGCCCAATTCAGATCACTGGTGCAAACTGGAAGAAGCTTGTGCACATGCCTGGTGCCCTGGTTTTTGTAGCTGCCACCTAGGAGACACATAGCCTTGATCGCCTGGCTCTGGTGGCCAGGGGTGTTTGCATTCACAGGTCCCACAGGACAGTAGCAATCAAAGAAACAGATCTTAACTGGCTGTCCATCTCAGGGCTCAGCACAGAGGGAGAAGACACAAGCACCCATCTCCCAGTCTTCCCCTGAAAGAGGTCTATTTACACACTTTAAAAGCTGCCACCTGAGAGTTCAGTTTCCAATAAGCTTGCATGTAGGTACTAACTGATATCTTCACCTTGGGGACTGACAGGTCTAAGCACACCCTCAACTATTGGGAGCTGCTAAGAACAAAGAAGGTGACTTGGAAAATCACAAAGGTTTGAGATACAACCAAGAGCCAGGACCAGCTGAATAATAAGGTTCATCTCTTACATGAGACCACTCAGTCAAGAATGGGAGATGTGGCTGTTTTATGTAATGCACTGAAATCAACACAGAGGGGCCAGGAAAATGAAGAAGCAGAGGAATCTGTTCCAAACAAAAGAACAAGGTAAAACTCCAGAAATGGAACATAGTGAAATGGAGATAAGTGATTTACCTGATAAAGAGCGCAAAACGATAGTTATAAAGCTGCTCACCAAAGTCAGGAGAACAATGCATGAACAAAGCAAAAATTTCTACAAAGATATAGAAAATATAAAAAAGTAACAAACAGAAATCACAGAGTTGGAGAATATAATAACTGAACTGCAAAATTCAATAGAAGAGTTTAACAACAGACTAGATCAAGCAGAAGAAAGGATCGGAAAGCCCAAAGACAGGGCAGTGGAATTCATCCAATCAGAGGAGCAAAAAGAAAAAAGAATGGAATGAGCGAAGATAGCTTAAGGGACTTATGAGACACTATTAAGTGGGCCAACATACATGTTATAGGGGTCCCAGAAGGGGAAGAGAGAGAGAAAAGGGCAGAAAGTTTACTCAGAGAAATAATGGCTGAAAACTTCCCTAACCTGGGGAAAGAAACAGACTTCCAGATCCAGGAAGTCCAGAAAGTAGCCAAAAAGATGAATCTAAAGAGAACCACACCAAGATACATTATAATTAAATTGTTGAAACAGAAGGACAAAGAGAGAATCTACAAGCAGTAAGAGAAAAACAGCTTGTTATATACAAGGAAACCCCCATAAGATTATCAGCAGAGTTTTCAGCAGAAACTCTGCAGACCAGAAGGGAGTGTCATGATATATTCCAAGTACTGAAAGAAAAAGCTGCCAACCAAAAATACTCTACCCAGCAAAGTTGTCCTTCAGAATTGAAGGAGAGATAAAGAGTTTTCCAGACAAGTGAAAACTGGAGAAGTTTATCACTGATACACTGGCCTTATAACAAATGTTAAAGGGATTTCTTCAAGCTTAAATGAAAGGATGCTAATTAGAAATAGAAAAACATATTAAAGTATAAATCTCACTGGTAAAGGTAAATATATAGTTAAACTTAGAATACTCTAATGTTGTAATGGTGGTGGGTAGAACAATTATAACTAGTATGAAGATTAAAAGACTAAAGTATCAAAAACAACTATAACTACAATAATTTCTTAATGGAAACACAGGGTAAAAAGACAAATTTTGACATCAAAAACAAAATGGGGGGAGTAAAAATGTAGAGATTTAGTATTCATTTGAAGTTAAATTATTGTCAGCTTAAAATAGGCAATTATAAATATGAGATGTTTTATATAAGCCTCATGGGAACCAGAAAGCAAAAATATATAGTAGATACACACAAGATAAAAGGAAAGGAATCTAAGCATACTACAGCATAAAATCATCAAATCAGGAAGGGGGCGGAGCAAAATGGCGGGTGAGCTGACCCGGGATTCTCTCCCCTACAAAATACAACAAAAGATTGGAAGAACTGAATTTCAGAGAATAAACATAATGCCAGCTCGTTAGAGACCTACAATACCAAGAAGGCAGAGATCATAAACCTTGCTTACACCCTCGGAGGCGCTGGAACGGTAGGAGAGAACATCGCTCCGTCCCCTAAAGTCTGCGATCGCTGCGGCGCTGGTCGGGAAGGAGTGGGGGAGGGGCTGCGTGACCGGGGGATCATCTAGGACTCCTGCCGCTGATTCAGTGGAGACCCGACGGGGGGAAAGCTTCCATCCACGGGGACCCCATAAATCAAGGACCTTGGAAGACCAGAGAACAGAACTGATCTGAACCCAGACCAGCACGTGTGAGTAACAGCCCCTTCTCCCCCCATCCGGCAAAGCCAGTGGGCGCAGCCATCTTGCCCCAAGGCGGAGAGCTAACATGCCGCTCTCGACCTAGTGGCGACAGGCTGTAACTGCAACTGAATTCTACCACCATGCGAAAAAACCGCTCCTCTACCATCCAGCAATTTATAAAAGCCCCAGACCAGAAGGAAAACAATAAAAACATAGAATTAAGTCCTGAGGACTTGGAAGTAAGTAAACTAAGTGAAAATGAGTTCAGAGCAGCTATAATCAAAAAACTCAATGAGGTAGAGAGAAAGATAGAGAAACAAGCCGAGTTCTGGAGTTACTTCACAAAAGAGATTGAAATCATAAAGAAGAATGAAACAGAATTACTTGAGATGAAAAACACAATTGACCAGATAAAACAGAATACAGATTCCCTGAATGCCCCTGTAGACAACATAGAGGAGAAAATTAGCATAATCAAAGATAGACAGGCTGAATGGCACCAGACAGAGGAAGAAAGAGAACTAAGAATTAAAAAAAATGAGGAAAATCTCCGAGAGACAATGGATTCAATGAGGAGTAAGAACATAAGGATCATAGGAATTCCCGAGAATATGGAAAAGGAAAATGGAGCAGAAAGTGTGCTTAACGAAATTATTGAAGAGAACTTCCCAAATCTAGGGATCAACGGAGAAATGTGTGTAGAGGAAGGTTTTAGATCTCCTAGATTTGTCAATGTAAAAAGACCTACTGCAAGGCACGTAGTAGTAAAGTTGGCAAAAAGGGAAGATAAGGAAAGAATACTCAGGGAAGTAAGGGAAAAAAAAAGAGAATAACCTATAAAGGAGCCCCTATCAGACTGTCAGCAGATTTCTCTGCAGAAACCCTACAAGCTAGGAGAGAATGGAGTGACATATTCAAAGCTTTAAAGGAAAAAATCTTCAGCCAAGAATACTCTATACAGCAAGAATTTCCTTCAGATATGAGGGAGAAATTAAATCTTTTCCAGACAAACAAAAGTTAAGGGAATTTGTAACCAAAAGCCCTCCATTACAAGAAATCCTCAAGAAGGCTCTCATACCTGAAAAAAGAAAAAAGGGAGAAAGGGGACACAATCCACAGACTAGGGAGACTGATGGGTAGAACCAGAACAGGATAGCAAATATTCAACTAGAGCATTAGGGTAAAGGTAAGGAAACTACCAAAACAAGGACGATCTTAGCACTGTAACTACAAATTAATAAGACGAGTTGGAATAAACAATGAAAATAATTATTTAGGAGGGGAAGAGCAAAGGGTCTAAATCAGTATTGGTCAAGTAAGTAAGAGACCACCAGAGAATAGTCTATATTATACACGAGATTCTAAATACAAACTTCAAGGTAGACGCTAAAATAAAGTACAGAACAGAGTCACAAATCATAAATAAGGAAAAATCTAAGAAACCCAGCATAAGAAATTGCAGTATTAAGTGGGTAGTCTAAAGCAAACAGGAAAAGAAATGCAGGAAAACAAGATAATGAGCAACAGATTAACAGCACTAAATCCACATGCATCAATAATCACTCTCAATGTGAACGGATTGAACTCTCCAATAAGAAGACACAGAGTGGCAAAATGGATTAAAGAACACGATCCAACAATTTGTTGCCTCCAGGAAACACACCTCAGCCCCAAGGACAAACACAGACTCAGGGTGAAGGGGTGGAGGACAATACTTCAAGCAAATAGCAAGGAAAAAAAGGCAGGTGTTGCAATTCTCATATCAGACCAAGTGGATTTCAAAATAAGACAGGTAAAGAGAGACACAGAGGGACAATATATAATGATCAAAGGGACACTTCATCAAGAAGAAATAACGCTTATAAATATCTATGCACCCAACACAGGAGCACCAAGATTCATAAAGCAACTATTAACAGACCTAAAGGAAGATGTTAAAAACAACACAATAATAGTAGGGGACCTCAACACCCCACTCACATCAATGGACAGATCATCCAGACAGAAAATCAACAAGGAAATAGTGGAGCTGAATGAAAAACTAAAACAATTAGACTTAATAGACATATATAGATCACTCCACCCTGAAGGAGCTGAATACACATTCTTCTCAAGTGCACATGGAACATTCTCTAGGATAGACCATATGTTGGGAAACAAGGCAAGCCTCTACAAATTTAAAAAAATTGAAATAATAACAAGCATCTTCTCAGATCATAGTGCTATAAGGCTAGAAATTAATTAGAAGAAAAAAGCTGAGAAAGGCACAAAGATGTGGAGACTAAACAACACACTACTGAAAAAGCAATGGATCATTGAAGAAATTAAAGAAGAAATAAAAAAAATACCTGGAAACAAATGAAAATGATAGCATGCCATACCAACTCATATGGGATACAGCAAAAGCTGTAGTAAGAGGAAAATTCATCGCAATACAGGCACATCTTAACAAACAAGAAAAATCCCAAATAAGCAACCTTAAAGCACACCTAACTGAACTAGAGAAAAAAGAACAAATGAAGCCCAAAGTCAGCAGAAGGAGAGAAATAAAAAAATCAGAGCAGAAATAAATACTATTGAAATGAAAAAGGCAGTAGAAAGGATCAATGAGACAAACGGCTGGTTTTTTGAGAGGATAAATAAAATTGACAAACCACTAGCCAGACTTACAAAGGAAAAAAGGGAGAAAGCTCAAATAAACAAAATCAGAAATGAGCAAGGAGAAATAACAACAGACTCTGCAGAAATACAACAGATTATAAGAGAATACTACAAAAAACTATATGCCAACAGAATGGATAACCTAGAGGAAATGGATAAATTCTTGGACTCCTACAATCGCCCAAAGCTCACTCAAGAATAGGCAGACAATTTGAACAGACCAATCACAAGGAAAGAGATTGAAACAGCAATCAAAAACATGCCAAAGAATAAAACCCCAGGACCAGATGGCTTTCCTGGGGAATTCTACCAAACTTTCAGAGAGGATTTAATACCTATCCTTTTCAAGCTATTCCAAAAAATTAGGGAAGATGGAACACTTCCTAACACATTCTATGAGGCCAACATCACGCTGATACCAAAACCTGACAAGGACACCACGAAAAAAGAGAACTATAGGCCAATATCACTGGTGAACATAGATGCAAAAATTCTAAACAAAATTTTGGCAACCAGAATTCAGCAATTCATCAAAAGAATCATACATCATGATCAGGTGGGATTCATACCAGGGACACAGGGATGGTTCAACATCCACAAATCAATCAATGTGATACACCACATCAACAAACTGAGGAATAAAAACCACATGATCATCTCAATAGATGCAGAGAAGGCATTTGACAAGATCCAACAGCCATTTATGATAAAAACTCTGAACAAAATGGGCATAGAAGGAAACTACCTCAACATAATAAAGGCCATGTACGACAAACCCATAGTCAACATCATACTCAATGGGCAAAAACTGAACGCCATCCCCCTGAAAACAGGAACAAGACAAGGATGCCCTCTATCACCACTCTTATTTAACATAGTACTGGAGGTCCTGGCCAGAGCAATCAGGCAAGAAAAAGGAATAAAAGGAATCCAAATAGGGAGGGAAGAAGTGAAACTCTCGCTGTTTGCAGACGACATGATCTTATATATAGAAAACCCCAAAGAATCCATTGGAAAACTGTTAGAAGTAATCAACAACTACAGCAAAGTTGCAGGGTATGAAATCAATTTGCATCAATCAGCAGCATTTCTATACTCCAGTAATGAACCAACAGAAAAAGAACTCAAGAATGCAATACCATTCACAATTGCAACAAAAAGAATAAAATACCTTGGGGTAAATTTAACTAAGGAAGTGAAGGACCTGTATAATGAAAATTACAAGGCCTTTCTGAGAGAATTGGATGACGACATAAGGAGATGGAAAGACATTCCATGTACGTGGATTGGAAGAACAAACATAGTTAAAATGTCCGTTCTACCTAAAGCAATCTACAGATTCAACGCCATCCCGATTAGAATCCCAATGACATTCTTTACAGAATTAGAACAAAGAATCCTAAAATTCATATGGGGCAACAAAAGACCCCGAATTGCTAAAGCAATCCTGAGAAAAAAGAACAAAACGGGAGGCATCACAATCCCTGACTTCAAAACATACTACAAAGCTACAGTAATCAAAACAGCATGGTACTGGTACAAAAACAGGTGCACAGATCAATGGAACAGAATTGAAAGCCCAGAAATAAAACCACACATCTATGGACAGCTTATCTTTGACAAAGGAGCTGAGGGCATACAATGGAGAAAAGAAAGTCTTTTCAACAAATGGTGCTGGAAAACTGGACAGCCACATGTAAAAGAATGAAAATTGACCATTCTTTTTCACCATTCACAAAAATAAACTCAAAATGGATCAAAGACCTAAAGGTGAGACCTGAAACCATAAGGCTTCTGGAAGAAAACGTAGGCAGTACACTCTTTGACATCAGTATTAAAAGGATCTTTTAGGACACCATGCCTTCTCAGAGAAGAGAAACAATAGAAAGAATAAACAAATGGGACTTCATCAGATTAAGGAGCTTCTTCAAGGCAAATGAAAACAGGATTGAAACAAAAAAACAACCCACTAACTGGGAAAAAATATTTGCAAGTCATATATCTGACAAAGGCTTAATATCCATAATATATAAAGAACACTCGCAACTCAACAACAAAACATCAATCAACCCAATCAAAAAATGGGCTGGAGACATGAACAGACATTTCTCCAAAGAAGATATACAGGTGGCCAATAGGCACATGAAAAGATGCTCATAATCGCTGATCATCAGGGAAATGCAAATCAAAACTACACTAAGATATCACCTTACACCTGTTAGAGTGACAAAAATATCTAAAACTAATAGCAACAAATGTTGGAGAGGTTGCGGAGAAAAAGGAACCCTCATACACTGCTGGTGGAAATGCAAACTGGTGCAGCCACTATGGAAAACAGTATGGAGATTCCTCAAAAGATTAAAAATAGAACTACCATACGATCCAGCCATCCCACTACTGGGTATTTATCCAAAGAGCTTGAAGTCAGCAATCCCAAAAGTCCTATGCACCCCAATGTTCATTGCAGCACTGTTTACCATAGCCAAGACATGGAAGCAACCTAAGTGTCCAGCAACAGATGAACGGATAAAGAAGATGTGGTACATATATACAATGGAATACTACTCAACTGCAAAACAGAACAAAATCATTCCATTTGCAATAACATGGATGGACCTTGAGAGAATTATGTTAAGTGAAATAAGCCAGCGAGAGAAGGATAATCTGTGTATGACTCCACTCATATGAGGAATTTAAAATTATGGACTAAGAACAGTTTAATGGACACCAGGGGAAAGGTGGGGTGGGTGGTGGGTACAAAGGGTGAAGTGGTGCACCTACAACATGACTGACAAACATTAATGTACAACTGAAATTTCACAAGATTGTAACCTATCAATAACTCAATAAAAAAAAATCATCAAATCAAAAAGGAAGAGAGCAAGAAAGGAACAAAGGAATTACAAAACAGCCAGAAAACAATTAACAAAATGACAACAATAAGTCCACAGCTAGCAATAATTACTTAAATATAAATAACTCAATCCTCCAATCAAAAGACATAGAGTGGCTGATATGGATAAAAAACTAAGACCCAAATGTATGCTGGCTACAAGAGACTCACTTCAGCTGTAAGGATGCACACAGACTAAAAGTGAAGAGATGGGAAAAGATACTCCACGCAAATGGAAACCAAAAGAAAACAGAAGTAGCTATACTTAGGCAAAATAGACTTTAAGTCAAAGACTGTAACAAAGACAAAGAAGGTCATCATATAACAATTAAGGGGCAATCCCAGAAGAGGATATAACATTTGTAAATATTTATGCACCCAACATAGACATACCTAAATATATAAAGCTAATAATAACAGATATGAAGAGAGAAACAGACAATAATACAACAATAGTAGAGGACTTCAATACCCCACTTTCAACAGTGGATAATCCACCATATAGAAAATCAATAAGGAAACATTGGACCTAAACTACACATTAGCCCAGATGGACTTAACAGACATTTATAGAACATTCCATCCAACAATAGTACAATACACATTCTTCTCAAGCACACATGAAACATTATCCATGATAGATCAGATATTAGGCCACAAAATAATTCTTAATAAATGTAAGAAGACTAAAATTATATCAAGCATCTTTTCCGACCACAATGATATTGAACTAGAAATCAAGTACAAAAAGAAAAGTGGAAATGCACAAATATGTGGAGATTAAACAACATGCTGTTGAACAAAAATTAGGTCAAAGAAAAAATCAAGAGAAACCAAAAAATACCTTGAGACAAATGAAAAGGAAATACACCATAACAAAACTTATGGGATTCAGGAAAAGCAGTTCTAGGAGGGAAGTTTATAGCAATAAGCCCCTATATTAAGAAAAAAGAAAGATCTCAAATAAACAACCTAGCTTTACACATCAAGGAACTAGAAAAAGAAGAACTAAGTAAGGACAAAGTTAGTATAAGGAAGGAAATAACAAAAATCAGAGTGAAATTAACGAAATAGAGACTAAAATGACAATAGAAAAGATCAACAAAACTAAAAGCTTGGTTTTTTTGAAAAGATAAACAAACCTTTAGCTAGACTCACCGAGAAAAAAAGAGAGGATTCAAATTGAGTAGTTTAGTAAAAGCATGAGTTTGTTTAATCAGAAATGTAAAATAGAGGATAATTACTACTGTTACACATGCATTGAAGCTAACAGAAGGTTTCAAGAACTGCAAAAATTGTGATTCTGGCTCACATCTTCCCACTCTGTCTATGAGGTAAAATATAGAGCAGGATGCCTCATGTATTTGCACCACACAAACATCAGGAAATCACTTAGAGAAACAGACTCTTATCACATACGTGCTCCCCAACCTAGGAGAGCTTCATATGAGACCAAACAGCAGACATTTATTATCAGAAGGGAGAAGGATCTCCATGAGATGCTCATAGGGATTCCACCATAGAATGGGATAAGAAGAAATTAGCTAAAATATTAGGGAGAAAAAGGTCTACTGCCTACCACATCAGTTTAGAATAAGTGGGAGCTCCTGACACAAGGAGAGTTCATATTTGCTCACCAGCTCTTCTCCACGATCCCCTACTTGGTGCTCCTGAGAGAGATTGGGGACATGGCAGGAAACTGGAGAGAGCTCATTGGGGCAGATATGCAGGAGGTGATTGGCTGCTGTGAGGGGATAGGTGTAAAACACCACCCTATTCCTCAGATCTTTCACTCACACTAAGCAACAGCCATAAGCCACTGAAGCAGAAGAAGCAAACCTCGTCATCCCAAAGACCTAAATAAACATCCACTGTTTTTGGTAAAGGGGTAAAAATTTACTGTTTCTTGTAGCGAGGTGGAAGCAAAAGTCATCTTCCACAGGAGACGGCCAGGATCATCTACTAACGTAAAGCAGAGTTCTGCTACCACTGGAGGAGGAGCAGGAAAATCTCCTGCCCAAGACATGAGCGGAGTTTAGCCACCACCAAGGGAGGGGCAGGAATGCAGAGAAGGTCCAACCCAGAAGTTCAGGCACCCAGGCCCTGCCTAAGTTTGGACAAGAAGAACTGATAAGGAGCTTCACCCTACCACGAGCATTGCATCAAAGAATAGGAAACATCAGTTTACTGGTAGGGCAGGAGCAAGAGCATGAAGAGAGATTCTCTTTGTGTTGTAGGCATGTAAGGTTCTCTGAAAGCTGGGTTTGAGGGGATGTCCAGAACACTGAGAAAAACCCTCTAGCATCCCAGAATCCAAGCTAAGCACAAGGCAACAGCAGCCCACTGCTGGCAGAATTTGAAAACTTTCATGTGCCAAAGACAGGGATAGACACACAAAAAAAACAAATCCAGCTCAACTACCAACCATGCTCCCCTACTACTAACTATTCTAACTAACCCCACTGACCTGACAGAAGAAAAGATGTGCCCATTTCTTGGTGTAAATATTTTTTACCTTGGGCTCTTCTGTTTTTCTACACACAATATTTAGCATTCAATCAGAAATTGCAAAACATGCAGAAAAGCAAGAAAAAAGATGACCCATTGTCAAGATAAAGCAATCAACAGAACAGACTCAGAGATGAGCCAGTTGTTGCAAGCAGTAAATGAGGCTTTAAAATAATTATGATTAAGGGTATGGTTGAAAAAATGAACACCATGCATGAACAGATGGGGAATTTCAGTAGAAAAGTAGAAACTTTAAAAAGAATCAAAAGGAGACTATTAAAAACATTTTATCATAGATGAATTTCTTTGACTGATTTATATGTAAACTGGACACAGCTGAAGAAAGAAATAGTGAAA
This sequence comes from Equus quagga, assembly GCF_021613505.1. Taxonomy (NCBI): domain Eukaryota; kingdom Metazoa; phylum Chordata; class Mammalia; order Perissodactyla; family Equidae; genus Equus; species Equus quagga. The sequence continues at coordinate 40,197,140 of NC_060279.1, read as the reverse complement.
CCAAACATAGAGAATAGAAGTTGTTCAAATGAAACAAAAAAAAATTTAAAAGGTTAAAAATTTTGAAGTGCATAGCATCCAAGAGTTGTGGTCTAACATATGTGCAATTAGAACCCCAAAAGGGGAAGAAAGAGAAAGTGACCAAAGAAACATCCAAAATAACAATAGCCAAGAATTTTCTAAAATGCATTTGTAAAGGTAAATTTACGAAAAATAGCTAACACAAAATTGAAAAAGTTCTAAGAGGAAGATCATACCCTTCCAGATATCAGGAAGAAATCTAAAGCTATAATAATAAAGAGTAAGTTATGGTAGGAATCAATTTATTTATTTTTAGTGGTACAGAATAGCGATTTTTGGAGCCAAATCATGAAGATGGGAACTGACATACGATGGCTGTGACACTCTAAATCAGTAGAGAAGGGACAGAACAGTCAGTAAACATTTGGGGACAGATAGCTTTCCCAATATTTATACTTACTTTGTACCAATTATATACAAAAAGCTCACATCGGATGGATTGTAAACTAAAACTTTCAAACTCTTAGACAAGTGTCTAAGCTTGAAATTGGGAAAATTTGCTTAAGCATAATACAATTCATACAAACAATAGAGGAGAAAAGTATGAATTCAGCTACATCAGAGATTAAAATTCACATATGACAAAACACCAAAAATAATTATAAAAGGGACACGAAAAATTGAATAAAATATTTGCTATATATAACCAAAATGGATTACTATGTAAAATATACAAAGATCTCTTATTAATCAATAAATTTAAAAATCAATAAAGAAGTAAATGCTATGACCAGGTAATTTATCCCATAATACAAATAGCTTCATTACATCTTTTTTTTCTTTTTTCTTCTTTTTTTCTTTTTCTTTTTTTTTTTTTTTTTTTTTAGGTTTTTCCCTGAGCTAACATCTGTTGCCAATCTTTCCTCTTTCTGCTTGAGGAAGATTTTCACTGAGCTAACATCTGTGCCAATCTTCCTCTGTTTTATGTGGGATGCTGCCACAGCATGGTTTGACAAGCGGTACTAGATCCACACCAGGGATCCGAACCTGCAAACCCTGGGCTACCAAAGCAGAGTGCACAAACCTAACCACTACACCACCGGGCCAGCCGGCTTCGTTACATCTTGAGTGAGTACTATGTGCCATTACTGAAGAAATTAACCTCATTACAGTTAAATGTTGAGCAAAATGCCAACTGAGAAAAACAATCATATTGTCAGCAAACTATTTCTTTTATATTTTACTTGACATATATTTTTAATTCTTTCAAATGAATGCTACCTGCAAACATTACAGATATTCATTTGAATTTAGCTGAACTTTAAAATATTTTCCCTGCCTTGAGCATTTCAAGTTCTCCCACTCCCCTGATTATCACAGCACATTCCTTAGTTCTTGCATGTCGTCTTAGACTGTATCATGTGTTAAAAAAATCCTGTAATTGAATGTGTTGAGAAACTGCAGAGCGTGGGTGCCATGCTAACTGACCTATGTGCCATTTTTTTCTTCCTGAAGTGTAGAGCTTACTTAACTAGAGAGTGGTATTTTCAAACTCTGAGCATGTCATCTTGAGAATGTCATGACACTCAATATTGTGTATTCTATTGTATTAAACTCACTTAATCTCCACAATAACCATTGAGGCTGGTTACCCTTATTTTACAGATGAAGGAACCGAAGAAGCACAAGATGGTGTAGTAACGCGATAAGCTCCCCCAACAGGTAAGTGAAGGAAATGGGACTTACTCCAGGCAGGTGGCCCCAGAGGCTGATCATGCAATAGAGACCACCTCTCAAAAGGAAATCTGAAAAGTTTCAAGGTCATGGAATACAAGGGAAAACCAAGAAACTGTCACAGATTGGCAAAGACTAAGGAGACATGACAACTAAATTTAATGTGGGATCCGGGACTGGATCCTGGAACAGAAAGAGGACATTAATGAAAAAAGCAGAGAAATCCAAATACATCTGAATAAAGTCTGCAGTTTACTTAATATTATTGTACCAATGTTAATTTCTCAGTTTTGATAAATGTACCTTGATCATGTAAGATGTTAATATTAGGGGAATCTGGGCCAAGAGTATACAGGAACTCTGTACTATCTATCAACTCTTTCATACATCCAAGTTATTTCAAAAAAAATTTAAGACAATCTAAATGCCAAAAAAACAGAATAGTTCAAAAGTTGCTGAACATCACCAAAAATCGTGTGGATGCAAATTAAAATTAAAATGAAATACTCTGTTTACCCATCAGATTAGCAATAATTAAAAATGCTGGCAACCACATTTTGACTTGGATGTGCAATCATGTCTTTCCACTCACTGCTGGTGGCAATTCAAATGGGTTATTCACTCTGGAAGTTTCTATCAAAATTGATGACGAGGGGGCCAGCCCCATGGCCACTGGTTAAATTCCTGCATGCTCTGTTTTGGCAATCCAGGTTTGCGGTTTTGGATCCCAGGCGCAGACGTCCTCCATTCATCAGCTGTGCTGTGGAGGCATCCCACATACAAAATAGAGGAAGACTGGTATGGATGTTAGCTCAGGGAAAATCTTCTTCAACAACAACAAAAAATTGATGATGAGAACGTCCTGTGACCAGCACTCTTCTTCTGAGTATTATTCCAAGAGAATCCTTCGCACTTGTGCTCAAAAGTAGAAGATGGTCTTTTCAACATTGTTTCTAATAGTTTGAACAAAGAGTAACATTAGTACCCTCTTTGAAAAATAAAATATGAAATCAGAAATATGGAGTAACTACTTGTTTATAAAAATTCTTCATTTACTCAGGTGCTTGTTGTGAATTGATTTTCTCTATGTTGATAACAACCAACTGAAAGTTGAATGTTTATGTCTCAGTAAGTTAAAGAAAGAGCTTTATTATTTTTTTTTTTTGACTAATCCTAGTGAGGTGAAGGATGAAAGTAAAATTGACTGTTTTATACGTTAAACACTTTCTCTGTTTTGTTTCCTGAACTTTATTGTAAAAAAGTCTCTATTGTTGTTAAATGACTTATCTTCAAATCCTGCTCTCACCTTCCTGAGCCCTGTGTTTTATGAATTTTAATATTTTTGCAATGTGTCTTAAATTACTGGATGGAGTCATAAAAATCAGCCCCTACAGGAGTTAATGGAAGTTTATAAAATGTATCTATTATACATAATTTAACACACAAATGAACTCCCACTGGCATTTTTTTCCCATCTTGAAGCAGGTAGTTTGCTTTTCTTTTTCTTATGCTCTCTCTCCCTCTCTCTGACTTCTTACCCACCTGCAACACACACAGGCACACACACATTGTAAAATATTATAAAAAACTAGGGGAAAAGGCTGATCTACTCTGATCTACTTACAAATGTACCAATATGACTAAATCAGAAAAGCTTACTGTTAAGTGCAAATAATGAAATGGTATAGGTAAATACATATCTGTGGGGAACTGCCTCATGGCTAACTGGTTAAGTTCATGCACTCCACTTGGGTGACCCGAATTTCACCGAATCAGATCCTGAGCATGGACCTACACAGCACTCATCAAGTCATGCTGTGGAGGCATCCCACATAGAAGAACTAGAATGACCTACAACTAGGATATACAACTATATACTGGGGTTTTGGGGAGAAAAGAAAAGAGGAAGATTGGCAACAGATGTTAGCTCAGGGTCAATTTTTCTCACCAAAAATAATACATCTATGTATATATACCCATAATATGTATGTGTGGATAGGCAGATAGATAGATAGATAGATAGACACCATCCATGAAAGCAGAAATGGACACATAAACCAACATTATTTATTTCTCTGGGCGCATGTATATACAAAAATGGCATGTAGTAGTAAAATGAGATACTGTATGTGGCACTCATGATTTTATTTGATTCTGGGAATGAGGTGGAAAAGGAAGAAAGTGACTGGAAATAATCAAAACTATTTTAGCTTTTTCTTTACAGTTATATTTCTCTTTTAAATGAAACTATATAACTACATTTTATAATTTTAAAAAATTATGACCTGTGAAAAATTTTAGCCGCATATCACAGTACATCAACAGTTATTCATTTTGAGTGATAGAGCTATTTAGTGTTTCCATATATGTCTTAAATTTCTCAAAATATAAAACTTAAAGCAAAGAAAGAATAAACTGAAGAAAAAATGTCAAGGAGTAAATACACCAAATTGTTAACAGTGATTTCTCTGGCTGATAGGATTTTAATTTCAGTTTGTATTATTCTTCATTTTCAAAAATTTCTACAAAGGCTATATATGCTTCAAAGCAGTATAAGAGCTGTTAATGTAAATGTTAAACATTTTAATCTTCAAGGCAGCATATGTTGATGAGACAAGATGTTAACATCAATAATGTTAATGGGAATTATTGACCTGCTTTTCCAAACTTCAGTTTCCACATCAAGAATTCAGACCAGCTTCCTAAAGGTTGTAGGCATGTGGACAGAGGGGTGGGTAACAGTTTTAATATTACCTTTGGGGAATATTAACAAAATTCTCCTTAGACATCCCACACATACACACACACACACACACACACACACACACACACACACACAATCCAGTTCTAAAATCCTTTTGTAGAAAATTGTGGGTAAGTTTCCACATTGCTTTTGTATTAGCCTTATCACTTCCATCACAAATGAGACCTGTCTTCTCCCGTTCTCATTCTGGTTAGCAGCCCATGTTGCTGATGAAGTGTTTGATGCTGTGTATTGTTTGGAATAGGATTTTCTTTACAACTCTGAAGTTGGGCTTGTTATTTTTCTTGAGTTTGGGATTGGTTACATGAGTCCTCAATTTAATTATTCACCCTGAACAGCTAAAGTTTATAAACTTTCTCAATGAGTTGATTATGTTCCAAAAAAAAAAAAAAAACGAAGGGCTTTTGGTTTTTGTTTTTCTTGAAGACAAAATAGAGGGAAAACATTGTCAACAACGGTATTAAGCCAGAGCCCTTTTCAAGAGTGTAAAATCAATTCTCCAACATTCTTTTTAGAGTTTGGAGCATAGCAAGAACAAAATTCCCTATGAATTTCTTTAGCTGTAATTTGATAAAAATAAATGAAGTAGATTTTCCTTTAAGAGGGGAAAACTGATAGACCTACTTTTCGTGTGGTTATCCCTCAAAAGAAGTTCTCGTTTTGCAAGAGTTTAATTTATTCCTCGGTTCTTTTAACCTTTTTTGAAAATATCTTCAAAAGACCATATGTACTTTTAGTCGAAGTTCTCCACAAAAGAAACCATGTATGATCGTTGAAAAGTACATGGATGTAAGATGTTAGGCTTTTGACCATCCGCTAATATGGCTATCAAACCTTGAATAAATATCAAAAGCATTACCACATCCTTGAGACCCAATCTCTCACCTTGCTTGTGGACAGTCTGACCTTGATCCCTGTTCTCTTTGCTGTTACTGTGCTCTGCCTTAGTACTCGCCATTTTCTCTCATTGGAATGATCTACTCCAGATATACTCACGGCTCACTCTTCTATTCATTCAGGTCTTTGCCCAAAAGGCCACTCTGGAAGAGTCTTTCTAAACAATTTACTCTAAAATATACCCATATATCATCATCATTTGTCCTACGTATGTGTGTGTGTGTATGTGTGTGTAATCCCGTCAAGAATTTAGGCTCTACAGGAGAAAGGACTTTGGTCACCATTTCATATCCCCAGCTCATAGAAGTCTGCCTGGCATATGATAGACAACTAGGAAACACTTCTGAATAAATATCTATGAGTACACTGAGCTGAATACATTCTTTCCTAGTTTTCACAATGAAATTGAAGCTAAGAGAGTTTAAGTAATTTTTTTCAGGGTCATACAAGATAGAAAGAGGTAGAAATGAGTTTAAAATCACTAAAAGAGAATTATTTGATGTACCCAATCTCAAAGACACATTTCCAGCAAAACCGAATTCTGCGATGCAAAAAGTTGACTCTAATAATTCAATAGGAATGGAAAGGAAGATTCATCTGGTGTAGGTGACAGAGGAGATTAAAAATGCAATGAAAACAAAAGTAATGTGGATTTGACCATGAATCATATGCTTTATTGGAGAAGCAAAAGAATAGACATATAGACATACCAAAGGGCTCACAGGATAGAGATCACCACCCAGATCACAGACAGACAGACGGCAAAGCGAGATCAGCTGATGATCCTGCTGCTCGTCTTCCAACAACGTGGTATCCTTTTGAGGAACCAAGCCTTTTCTCTGCCAGCTGTCAACCTGGGCGAGAGGTTAGGGAAGATGCAGTCTACTACCATGGCTAAAGAGAAGACGATGGAATCCTGGGACTAAGAAGAGCCTGAATCTTGTCATTTCATGGTCTTGATGAATTCTGGTGCAGTTACTTCCTCTTGGGTGGACACTTCTGCTGACAGGGCAGGTATGGTTGCACAGGAGGGCGTTTCTGCTGGCATAGTGGAGGTGGACACTGCACCGGTGGGCATGGAGGAGGTGGACATGGTTCTGGGCACCTTGGAGGCGGACAAGGCTCAGGACACTTCAGAGGTGGGCAAGGCTTAAGACACTTCAGAGGTGGGCATGGTTCTGGGCACTTTGGTGGTGGGCAAGGCTCTGGGCACTTTGGTGGTGGGCAAGGCTCTGGGCACTTTGGTGGTGGGCAAGGCTGAGGACACTTAGGTGTGAACACAGGAGGTGGCTGGCAGGGCTGCTTGCACTGCTGCTGCTGGTAAGACATCTTTCCTGGGTCTCAAGGAAACTGAAATATAAACAGACAGCAGTGTTCAAAGCAGAGACAGTCCTGTTGGTAGAATAATTAGCTGGGCCATCAACCCTCCAGTCTCCAAGGACCCTCTGTAATCCCTAATACAGTCTTTATGATTTTGTGTAGCTTCTTCATCCTTCCCTTTTAGCACTTCTTGCCCTCAGCTCTTCAGTCTTTTCTGGCTAATCTCTCATTCTATCACTCTCCAAAGACAAAATTTCCAACACAGGTGCTGTGCGAATATGAACATTAGCTGGAGAATAAAAACTCAGATACTAAAATTCTAGCCAATCCCAAACCAAACCTCTACTCATGTCTCTGTTGAGGTACTGGTTGCTGGTCTAACTGACCTGACTGTGGCTCTTTTGTGGACTTTTGAGGAGGACGGCAAAGGCTCAAAGTCTGCACTCAAGGGGATTGAACTCTGAGAGGGAGACATGTGGAACTCATATGGAGCAGGTGGCAGGACAACATTTCATCTCTCTTACATTCCTTCTGTCTAAGACTATACCTCTGACTCCATTTTTCTCATCGCCTTCAAGCTCATCTACCAAACACCAGCTAAATACCCCCAAAACCTCATTATCTTCTTTTCCCTACATGAGAATTAATTGGTTAAAATAAATAGTCATTTCTGCCCCCCGTTAAATCTTAACACTGTCCGAGTGCCAAGAAAGGCCTCTAAGATTTGTACTCACCTGAGCCTTCAAAGAAGGTCTAGGACTGAGCGTCAAGATGATGGCATCAGTGTGGTGGAGAGTCCTTTTATAAGGGCCAGGTGGCCCCATGCATGAGAAACAGCCCAGAACTGCAATGATGCACTAATTTCCCAACCAAAATACCATCTGCATGTAATTTCAAAAGTGACTTGCCACACTCACGCTATAGCACGAAACTTCCTTGTCCACGATCCACCTCATCCCTCACCGGGGAAGTGCACAGTGATTCACTTGGAACCTTGGCTCACACTTTGCATGCCATGTCAGGTGGCAATTAAGGAGTGTAAGAAATTCTTTGACAACCGTGATGCTTTTCCGTAGTCAGAGATGGTGCTTTCTCTACTCAGCTTCCCAAGCATCCGGTATGTAAGACTTATTTCCTCATTCAATTTCATCTGCTCAGTTTTGTTCCCTTTGATAATGGAGACCAGGGTGTGCTAACCCTGCAGCCTGGCCATATCGCACCCTCACCCACAGTTTTACTTTACAACTAACTTCCCCTTTGATCATATCCTACTGGTCTCTAGGTTTTTCTTGACAATTAATTGACTTGAACTGAGCCACAGAGTCTTACCTTAGTTTCCTAGGTGCTGACAGTCCCATGCTGGGTGTGTTTTCACATGGCTCCATTAATGGGCTTAAACAGGACAGCATCATCCCTCAGTTTTCTAAGTCATAAGAGTCACAGGTTGGGGCTCCTCCCTAAAGCTCCACATTTGCAGATTTACACACTGACCTGGTCTCTGTGTCCCTCGTGACCATGAGTGACTCGTGGTCTACTAGAAACCCAAATTCATCTGCTCTCATTTTCTTCAAAACTGATTCAATGTCTGGGTTGCATCCATTTAGAAGCTTTCTCACTCATACTCCCCAAATATTGTGTGCTACCTTCTCCTACATATGTTAATTCAACTGACTCCTTATCAGGCCCTCTCTTTTAAAGGCACTTAGTGGGATTTTCAGTCTCTCTTAATGCAGTCAAGGAATGAAGTTCCATAAGCTATTTACCCCACCATTCAATTCATAGGTATTTTTACCTAAATAAATAAAATGTGGCTGACACAGAACCCATTGATAATTTCTTAGTACAATTTATTGAATCACAGTAACACTTCGGCTAGTATGACTCACTATGCCTAGTAGGGGGAAACTTGAGTGTCTTGGCTATGCAGACATCTATGGGCACCACTATTTTGTGACATTAAATATTTCCTACCTTCCCTCAAGATCAGTTTACCCATCTGTAAATTAAAAATAAGAACTATCCCTACCTCAAATTTTGCTGAAAAAACTCAAAGAAATGCATAACATAAAGGACACTACATGGTAGGTCTTCAAGAAATATCAGCTCTCTATACATCCAATAAAAGGTTAATTTCCAAAATGTATAAGGAACTCCTACAACTCAATAGCAAAAAAAACTAATAACCTTAATTTTAAAATGGGCAAAGTTCGTGAATAGAATTTCTTCAAAGAAGATATACAAATGGCCAACAGATACATGAAAAGGTGCTCAACATCAATAATCATCAAGGAAATACAAAAGCCACAATGAGATGTTACTTTAACCTGTTAAGATGGTTATTTTCAAAAAAACAAAAGACAACAAAAAGTGTTGGTTAGGTAGTAGAGAAAAGACACCCCTTATATATTGTTGGTGTGAATGCAAAAAGGCATAGCCACTGTGGAAAACAGTATGAAGGTTCCTCAAAAAATTAAAAATAGAACTTCCATATGATCCAGCAATCCTACATCTTGGTATTTACCCAAAAGAATTTAAATCAGGATCTCAAGGAGGTATCTGCATCCCCATGTTTATTGCAGCATTATTCACAACAGCCGAGATGTGGAAATAACCTAAATATCCATCCACAGATGAATGGATAAAGAAAATGTGGTAAAAAAACACATAGCATTGGAGATTGGACTGGTGGTTACCATTGGGGAAGGGGGGAGGGGGGAGGGCAAAAGGGGTGATTAGGCTCACGTGTGAGGGGGTGCACTATAATTAGTGTTCATGTGGTGAACATGATGTAATGTATACAGAATTCGAAATATGATGTACATCCGAAAAAAATAAAAATTAAAAAAAAAAGAAAATGTGGTATGCACATAGAATGGAATATTATTCAATCCTTAAAAAGAAGGAAATCCTGCCTTTTGTGGCAACATGGATCCTGAAGGACATTATGCCAAGAAAAACAAGCCAGTCACAGAGGGACAAACACTGCGTGATTCCACTTATATGTGGTATCTAAAACAGTCAAACTCATGGAAGTAAAGAACATAACTTCTTGCTTGGGGCTGGAGGGAGAGGAAAACAAAGAGTTGCTAATCAACAGGTGTAAAGTTTCAGTCATGCAAGATGAAAAAGTTCTAGAGATCTGCCGTACAACATCATGCATATAGTTAACAATACTGTATTGTACACTTAAAAATCTGTGAAGGGGGTAGATCTCATGTTAAGTGTTCTTACCACAATTAAATTTTTTAGAAAAGAAAAGACATGTGAGCTCTGAAAGATAGAAAAACTACTGAGAATAATGAATAACTAATCAATAACTAGTTAATAATGTCAACCATGTCAAAAAAATGTAATAAAGAATGGGATTGTGTAGCGTAAAGCCTATCTAGCTAAGATCCTTGCCCTGCTCCCCTTTCTTCCAGCTGATGTCACTGCTAAATAGAAGGTGACAGTCTGATAGCACCTTCAGTGTCCAAGCCTTCTTATTCAGGAGAAGGGCCCTCCCTACTGCCTGAGGGAAGATTTCATGCCCATGCTCTTTCCTGGAAGAATGCTGAGCAGCATCTGCAATTTTTCAAACTTGATTGGGCTGGTATGGTACGGAAAATAAATCAGTGGCCTAACCTGGGGAACTGAAGAAGTGGGAACTTCTTGGGTATGAGCCCTGCTCCTGATCTCTTTCTCAGCATCTCAGAGGACCAACACCAGGCCTGTTGTTCCTTCCTTGCACTCTGAGATTAAACGGTGAAGTCATCCAGATCACTATGAGGAAACTGACATCTTTCAGGGATGCCAGAAGGAAGAGGGATGCTCTTGGGATGGGTGAGGTGCTTTCACCACATTCTATTCGGGTTGAAATCCTAGGAACTAGAAGTGGTGCCTGCCAGTATAAAGGAATTATCCAAGGATCACGTGACTTAGAGCAATTCTACTGACAAAATGTTACACTTGCTTTTCTTTGCCTTGTGAATTACTAATTGGCTCCAAAGTTATTTTTACCAATAAATTATTTGGGTTATCATTTATGTTTGCTAAACTGAAGGAGGATCAGGCTTTCTTAAGAAAAGAATGCTTAATGAGGTTTGTCAACTTTAGAAAGAGAGATAATTATCTCTTGACGTACAGAGAAAATGACTAAAGAATTTCTCACAAATAATGGGTACTTGAAGCATCCTGCGAAAATTATATCTCTGCAAATCATGTAATATCTACACGAGAGTTTACTAGATTTTACTTAGAAGCTAGTAACAGTGGTTATCTAGGAGAGGAGTTGAGTATCTGGAGGATACGAGTGGGAGGGAGACTAACTTTTCACTGTATGACTTTTGTCTTTACCTTTTGAATTCTTATGTCATGTGTACTTTTTACCTATTTAAAATGTTTAAATATATAAACAAAATATATAACAATTAATAATTATATAGAATTAATTAATGACAAATAAAATATATAAAGAAATCCGTGAGCAAATACTGTGTTAGTAAATTGGCATGGTATAAACGCAATGAGAGAGTGTTAATCCAGGCTATTTGTCTTATTAAGTGTGTAACTTTGACCAATATTCTCAACATTTCTACGGTTCTCAGTCTCCTCATTGGGAAAATGGGAATAACAGTGTCTCTCTGACAGAGGTTTGTAAGGTGCGAATAAGATCATTTAAATAACAAGCCTAGGGGGCTAAATATGTACGGTGATGGAGATGGCTGGTAATTAGTTTTTGGGTGTTGAACATGATGTATCGGCACAGAAATCAAAATATAATGATGTACACCTGAATTTTATATAGTGTGATAAGCCAAAGTTACCTTAAGAAATAAATAAAATGTTCTAAAAAAATAAAATTAAACTTAAGAAAACAAGCAAACAAATAAGTAAATAACAAGCCTAGTAAAACAGTTGTTGGAGGCTGGAAATCAGGAGGCTGGATGACTTCATGCCAAAGTTCCTAGTTTGCCAAAAGATTTAAACAGAGTTATTTTATGGGAATCAGAGAAACGAAGAAAGGAAGGAAGGTCGTGAGGGAGGAGGGTAAGGGACCAGGAAAAAGAGGAAAGAGAGATGGTTCTGTTTCCCAAGGGCCATTTTGATTCTATTCAAGGGAACATTTATAGCCTAGATCTTCATGTTCCCAATAAAACTATTTCCATTTTGAATAATAATAAATTAAAACGTGCTGGTACTAAAAATACATCTTTAAGTTCCAGAGAATATAACATCACAAAATGATAGGATTCAAAATGAGCAGAGCCTCAGAGATAACAGAGTCCAACTCTGCCTTATTTTATTAATGAGGGAAGTGGAGCCCAAAAAATGAGAAGTCCAGTGTTCTACAGAGTCACATCTAGGAGCCAGATCTTACAAATCTAAGTGCATTGGATTTTTTTCTATTATCTTTTTTTAATTAAATGATAATCATTAAGAAATTGGTCCTTCTCTGGGACACTGACAAGAATATTCTTATTTCCCTGATTATGAGAACATATGTCTGAGTCCTTGCCCCACTTGTTCCACTAATAATGTGATTTTGGATAAAATTCTTATTATCTGGGGGTCATATTCCTCATAAGTACCACAAAGGGATTTGATGGCACAGTTCTAAGACACATCCGGATTGGTCCTTGGTTTTCAGATTGGGCTGAGATTTAAATTTGTTGAAGAAGAGCCTGAGTCTATGTGTCCCCCTCTCCCCTGCACACCTAACACTGCAGTGACCCTCATCCTCATCTATGTCGTCTCTGGGGACGGTCATGTTTCCCTCTCAGACTCCGTCATTCTGACGTGGTTCTCATTTGCTGTACTGTGAATATTCAGCAGAAACAGGTGGTGGACATACGCCAATGAACTAACATTATGGCTGAAGAAAATGACCTGAACCTGAGGTTAAATCTACCTTTACTCAAGTGAAGTTGAGGTGGAAATCCAAGCTAGTGTTCAATGCCAACTGCGCTTCCTGGGGTACAGAGTGAATACTCTGCTTGAAACAGTCCTGGTCAGATTTTTCTTACCACCCCTCAGTGAAACCCAGCATGCTAAAATATTATACTAGCTTACCCAGAAACAAAATTAGCAGAAAAGCAATAACAGGAAGAATGGACAAAAATGGGCCCGGAATAGCAAAATACAATTGCCAAATATTTTTGTTGATACAACTCCTGAATGAGAAAGTTGGGGGTGGAAATAACTTACATATCCCTTCAAGACTAAACCAGCCATGGGTCAAAAAGAACTCATCAGCAACTCTGTATGCTGGAAGACCAAGGAGCAATGCTTTCAAAATTCCATGGGAAAATGTTTTTGAACCTACAATTTTACATGCAATCAAACTATTAATCAAATACGAATGAAAAATAATATAATTTCCAGAAATACAAAGATCCAGTTTTCTCTTTTCTGATGTAGCTTCTTGAGGTTTTGCTCCAACAAAATAGAGGCAAAAATCGAAAAAGGGAAAGATCTGAAATGCAAAAAACTATAGAATAATTGAGAGTAATTAGGACAATAAAAGCCCTAGGATTACAACCATTTGGGAGACCTACAGATCAAGCAGATTCTACTGAAACACATTTTTTGAGGACTCCACGAGGGATATTTCTAATTAAAAACTGATCTAGTGACCAGCACCATGGCCAAGTGGTTAAAGTTCTGTGTGTTCCGCTTTAGTGGCCTAGGTTCAGATCCCAGGTGCAGACCTACTCCACTCGCCAGCCACACTATGGAGGTATCCCATGTACAAGAAGATAGAGGAAGATTGGCATGGATGTTAACTCAGCGCTAATCTTCCTCAGGAAAAAAAAAGCTGATCTCGTACAAGACAGAACGAACAAGCAAGAGGCTAGTTAATTTTAAGATGCAGTCAGTAGTGTGCTGGTCAATGATTACCAACCAGTTCTCTAGAGGAAAAAAAAAATGTATGTATCAACGCTGCTATTCACAACATAAGAGCTACAGACACCATAAGCTTTTAAATTCACTCTTAGTTATTAACATTTTCTTTGTCACTTTCTTAAGTCCCGACAATCAGCCAAACAACAAATCAAGTTCTAATCTGTAGCCTTTGCCAACAATTGGCTCTCATGAGCTGGAAAGGGCGCACCACTTGATTTAGGGAAAGGGTATGTTAGTTTCCCAAAAGAAAGAGGAAAAGAGGAGGAGAAGGTAGGAGCAACTTAAGAGGGCCAAAACAAAAATCTAATACAGAAAAGGCATAGGTTAACTACAAAGCAAACTATGGGATTATCACAACCCTAATGGGAAAAATGTTTTTCCTTTAACGGTTTTCTTTTCATAGTTTAAAAAAGTAATAATACTAACAAGCTGCTTAGTTATACAGGGAACAGCGCTTCTGTACTTACAATAATATCTGATATTCGTTGTACTTTCTGTGAGCCAGGCACCATTCTAAATGCTTTATATGCACTTATGAATTTAATGCTCAAAAGAGAACTATAAGTACTATTATTATTCCCATTTCAAACATGGAATCGAGGAAATCGAGACAAAGAGAAGTTAAGTAAATTATCCAAAGTCACACAGCTATGAAACAGCAGAACCGTGGAGTGAACTCAACAAGGCTGGCAACAGAATCGGGGAATCTCAAAAACTGCTGTGGGCCTCAGTAATGGAATTGCCTTTCACAGGTGTCCAAATTCTTAAATCAACATATGGATAAATTATATAGAATTTGATTATAGATACAGAGTAGAAGGCAAATGTTATTAATCTTAACAACGTAAGAGTAAAAATATAGTTGCTGAAATTTGGGAGATGGTAGAGGAAAGAACAGAAGCACTCATATCCTCATCTCATATGGTAGGACATCAGATAAACTGTCTAAATTTTGTAGAACAAGAAATACACTGCAATATTTAAATCTATAAGGATAAATGATATAAGAACTAAAAATGTAACTGCAAAAATTTGGAGAAGGAAAGTGAAGATATGGTAAGGGAAAGAAGTACTCAATTTTCATAGCAGTGAGGAAATAGGTTTTATATAAATTTGATAAAACAAAAAAATTACAAATCACAAAGAAATTACTTCAGTTACCACTGAAGACTGGAAGTGGGATGGGGAGAGGACAAGAGGGAAACTGGTACTTTTCATTATAACACTTTTATACCATTTGATTCATTTTTTAACCATGAACACTTTTAAACACAAACACCCAAGCACGCTCATAAACGTCGTCACACAGGCTGACCCATCCACCTGTGCCAGTAGCCTCATCTCCAACCACTCCAGAGCTTTTCTCTCTTAGCCCTCTGAATTTACCCAACTTTTCCTCTCTGGGCAGCACATCACCGTCATCCTGTAAGCAAGCGTAAAGTCTCTCCCACTCGAAAATCTCTCTCTTGGGCCTGAGATGCTATGTGGTTACAATCCAATATCTCTCATCTCTTCGTGTAAGTGTCATCTACGCTGGCTGCCTTGTCTATTCCACATGTCGTTTACACCTCTGCCCATGGCAATTTGGCTTCACCCCACCCTTCTACTGAAATTACTCCTTCTAACATCTATAACATCTAACTGTCAGATAAATTATTTCCCAGTTGTTGCCTGAGCCTCTCCCATGTATACATGTTATAAAGTTTTGTTTAATTTTCTCCTGCTATTCTATCTCATGTGAGTTTAATTTGTTCTCTGGCCAGACGAACCCGGAGACGGTAGAGGAAATGTCTTCCTCCCCTACATCCGCACCCAGGATCCAAACTGGCGAATCCCGCCATGCGCACTTAACCACTGTGCCACCGGGCCGGCCCCAATTTCCCAGTTTTTATCTTTCTAGATTTCTTTTCTGCATTTCACAACATCAATCATTCCATCTTTCTTTAAACTTTCTACGTGTTGATATCTGTGACATCCATTTAACTGTTTCACTACCCCTGTGCTTGGTCTTTCTTCTCTTTGATCTGAACCTCTTCCTGTAAATGTCAAATAGAGCCCCTGGCCCATGGATCTTACTAGTTTCTGTCTTCTCCAGTCATAATCCCAATGACTCCTATGGATTCAACAATCACAAATCTGCTAACTCACACATCTACAGAACTCACTTTGAAATTAAAAATCCCCTTGCTCTCTGGACATCTCAATCCACATATCCTCCAAGTATCAACAAACTGATCATATCCCCACAAATATCTTGAACCTCTAGTATTTTCCATCTTATACACTTCACGCTTCCCATCACCTAGTAACTGGAGTTATCTTGACTTTTTTTTCCCTCTACTATATACTACCCATCTAATCAAACACCAAGTTATGCCAAATTTGACAGCCTAAATATTTCTGGCACCCATTTACATCCCTCCATGCTAACCACTATGGCCTTAGTTCAGGGCCTTCTCATCTCTTGTTTGATTATTACCACATCTTCCTAATATGTCTCCCTTGCCAGTCTTGTCTGACTGAAACCTATCTCCCACATTGCAGTCAGAGCAATCCATTAAAACATCAAGGCTGACTATGCCAGTTGCATGCTTAAAACACTTTAGTTTACAAGGGTAAGCCCCAGGTCTGATGCACAGCCCTTCCTTCCCATCCAGCCTCATTCTTTATTGTTGCATGCCTTGAACTGTATGCTGTTGCAATATCAAACTGCTTGTAATTTTTCTCACTCACCATTGTTTTCTCTCCTCGGTGCATTTATTCACTATTTTTACCTGGCTAGTTTCTACGCAGTTTTCAACAAGGCTGTCAATTCAATGAGAAGCCTTTCTGGATCCCTTCCACTAGGACATGCGCCCCACCTGAGAGTTCCCTGACACACTCTGAGCTTCAGTTATTAAATCCATCTCCATTTGGTGGACTTTCCACTCACCTGCTTCTCCCTCAAGTCCGCAAGCTCTTTGCACAGTGGGGCAGCCTCTTCACCACTTCATCTTTGGGGCACATGACCCCAGACCTGGAACATATTATATGCTGATTAAATATTTGTTGAATAAATACATTATTTTAGGTTCCTAAATTTTATTATCTTACATAAGCTTCACAACAATCTTGTGAGCAAGAAAATTGTATTACCTCTGTAACAGGAAAAAAATAACATTTAACTAGGCACTGCTTTCTCTATCCTTCCTCATTCCCACACCCCACCCCTCACTGCCCACTGCTGACTGAATTCTTTTGTGTTATTGAAATGGATAGTGGATAAAGAAGATGACTAAAAGAATACCATAAATCCAAGGTCGATTAACACTAAGAAGGACAGAAAACCACTTGGAGAAGAAATAGTTGAACCGGAAATGTTGACGGATGCGGCAGGGAGAGAGAAACAAAGCAAACAGTGAGTCATTCTGAAAAGTTTAAAGGAGCAATTGAGGGAGGAGAAATAGAGGAGAGAGAGAATAGAAGAAAAAGGGAAGGCGGGCGTGGGGGCAGAAAGAGGAGGGGAGAGGAGGATTGAAGAGGAGAGAGGAGGGGCAGGGATGGGAAGGCAGGGGAGAGGTCAGGAGGGGAGAGGAGGAAAAGTCAGAGGGAAGTTAAGGGCAATTACTATGCAGAGATGAATACAAATTTGGGGACATAGGTAAAGAGGATTTTAAGCTATTTTGTTGCAACATAATTCCAGTTTGCCATTTTTTAAAGAAATGTCAGCATGTATTTAAACTGATTTTTAATTTTTTGGTTTTTAGAACTCAGTTTGGTATTTGTTTTGAAGGCAACCCTGTGCTAAGGCCAGAACACGATTGTTCAGCTTTATTCAAAGTATATTTTATGAATTATTGCTCTGCTTTTAGAACCTAAGGTGCAAGTTTCATGTATATCTTGAATTAAGTCATTACCCCAGGACTCAGCTAGAAGCCCCTGCTGCCTTTAGCTGGGCCGCTGGAAGGAGTGAGACTGACCATACACTAACTGAATATTCTTAGAAATCAGATGGACAGAAGTTATAAAGACTACTCAAAAAGTAGAAATATATCCTCAGGGAATATGCAGGCTTTGCAAATCCTCACATCAAAAGGAGAATGGGGGGGTATGGCCTCATGGCCTAATGATTAAGTTTGGCATGCTCTGCTTCAGTGGCCTGGGTTTGATTTCTGGGCACGGACCTGCACCACAGTGCAGCAGCCATGCTGTCATGGAGACTCACATCAAAATAGAGCAAGATTGGCAAAGATGTTAGCTCAGGACAAATCTTCCTGAGCAAAAAAAAATGGAGAATGGGCCCCAGTGTTAAGTGACGTTTCTATATAGACAAGGTCTAAAATCTCCCTCATGACATTAGAGGATAGGAAATTGCATTTCACCCAGAGTCGACAGATATCAGTAGTCTTAAGGAATGAGTGTCCCTTGTTGAATGGAGAGAGGACCTGCCTAAAGAAATCCAAGCTCTTTGCCCTCCAGCTATAGCTGAGCCAGGACACTCTGGACCCTCTGCTGCTGCTATAGGGCCTACCATGAACCAGTGAGATCCTGCGCCAGGGACAAGGGAGGAGATGGAATTGTGGTTAGCTCAGGCCACTGAAATAGTCCGAGCCCGAGGCCCTGGCCTTAGAGTAGCTCGAAGACCATAGAGAAGGTGAGGGACTGCAGGGTCTTCCACAGGACACATTCGTGGAATGGGAGCCTCAGACTCCTCAGCCTGACCACCCCAGGCTTCTGACTCAGATCAGAGGTTAAGTCTTCCAGGAATCCTCTCCTGACCACAGCCAACCTGTGTTGGATTAAATGCCTTTATTGGTGAACTGTGCATCTTTATCATTGTACTTGCCAATGTTATATTTCAATTTTCTATGTGTCTTTATATTTTTCATAAAACACTGCGAGCCCCTTAGGACAGGGATTGTGTTTTACTCAGCCTTGGGCCTCCAATGTCTACCACAGGGATTGGTACAAAATAAGGATCAAATAAGTAAATAATCATTGGCTGTAATGTCTGAATGACTACAGAAAATCTTCCCTCATGACTGGTAGGTTCAACGATAATAACGATGGGAGGCAGAACTGGGTTTTAATTATCCATTCAATCAATAATTGTACTATATGGAAAATACAGTACAAAATGGCCAGGATACCGAGATGAAATCTTCATAGCCCTGATCTTGAAGAAAGTGCGGTCTAGTGGGAAAGCAGACTTTCCTGTGGAAGATCAAAGCACAAGGGGACTGGCATCAGAATGAAAGCATGAAAAGAATGATGCATGGGGTGAGCGTGGCTGTGTTCACATGTAATGTATGAAAATGTAACTGAGGGAGGAATTAACAGACAAACTGTCTCATGGATGAGATTGTTTTCCAAAAAAATAGAATGCAATGTGTTATACTTCCCAAAAAGGAGGCCACCTATGCCAAAGGCATATGGCTTTTCAGACATTTCGTCTTTCTACTACATTAGCCCTCCCCAAAAAAGTACCCACCTATAGCTATTGAAATTACAATGGATGGAGACTTGACTCTTTTTGAGGCTCACATATGTGGATACTCCATGACAATTTTTCCCAATGCATATGATTGCTGAATAATTTTGTATACAGCATGTATCTTGCCCATGGATAAAGGACGGAATTGTCTGGAGACTTTTGAAAGGCACTGATATTGCAGGAATTCTTCAGTTCATGTCAGTGGACTTATATACACAGGACACGAGGGAGAAGAAGACCATACCAAAATGTTAGTGCTGGAGGAGCCACATAGGACGGAAGTCCTCAAAATGTTACCTGGATAGCAGTGTTTACCTATCCCAAAGCAAATAGCACATGGAGAGGAGTGTCCCAGCCTCTTCAGAGCCTAAAATAAAGCCCTCAAATCCCCTGAACCTTGGCGTTTGTCCTCAGCTCAGTCTTTTGTACTCGCCTAGTCCCTTTAATTGTCCACTTCCTTTCTTCACCTCATCTATGCCCTTTCCCTGAACTGGATTTGTGTCTCAACCCTGTGGAGGGATCAGAGCTCCAAGTCACATTTCTAAATACTCAATTGACATCTCCACCTAGATTCTCATGCACTTCAACACAGAGTATTCAAAAAAAATTCATCCCCCTCCCTCATAACCCTGCCCTCTTCTGGGAGACCAAAACTCTGTGTCAACATCGTCTATTCTGTCTCCAGGAGTCTAAATTTTAGAGTCATCTGAAATATCCCCACATTTCTCAATCCTCACAAATACTGTCAATACCATTTCATACTAATATAAAATAATATCAATAGTATCAATACTGTTAGAAAGGAAACGTTCTAATCTCACTCAGAGAGTTTGTTCAATCTCTCCTTATTTAATTTATCCTACACTCTGGGTTATGAAATATTTTCATTATCAACTGCATTTTCAAATAACAATTACTTTTTACATAATTTTAATATAATGGAAAATGTTTGATAAACAAAGTTTGATGAACAAAATCATTCACAACCCAAAGGATGGTGATAAAGATAATTTAAGCACCCTTGGAGATGAAGAAGCAGAAGTCCCTTCTGACGAGCTGACTCCAGCAATGGGTTGCTGGACTATGAGGAAAGGGAGAGGGAACGAGCTAGGTGCAGTACTCCGGGAAGTTTTGCCCAATCAGCAACTACATCCCTGAGAATAGTCAATGAGTCTAGAAGTCCTAATCCAATGCTACTGGGTGGGCAGAGGCTCCCAAAAGAAGTCCGAAGAGAGGAGGGGAGAAAAAAGTGAGTGTCTCTGTTGTTTAAACATGACTTAAGCACCAAGTACAAATAGTGGATCTATAAGATCCCCTCAAGCTAGAGAAGGAAAGTTGAAGGATAAGATTTACTCCCTCTACACAATATCTCTTCATTGCTCCCCGATGCAAATCTTTTAGGAAATTCTTTTTGTTTCCATCAATCAAGTTGATCCAAGATAAAAGTTACTTGAGTCCTCTGAGAACATGAGCAACTTGAAGAGAATAATGAATAAAACGGTTCTGCCCGGCAGGAGGAGCATTCATCCCACAGATCTTTGATAGATTCCGCTTGAGCCTAAAAAGGAAATCCAGTACATTTTAACCCAGTCAGCTTCCAGGGTAGGATTCAGAAGGAAAATATGAAAGGATGGATGGATGGATGGATGGATGGGTAAATGGATGATGAAAATATGGGTAGATCTTAAATATTGATAGATATTGAAATAATAGTATAAGTAAGATATTCTAAGTGGAAGAAATTTCAAAATTCATTAGTCCAAACACAGAGGGAGCCTACTACACAGCATGAAACTGAAGCCCAGAGCAGATAACTGACTTCACAACAACTATCTCACACCTAGATTATGAAAAAGACAGAACTCCCCATGTTCCAGAGCTTGGCTCCTTTTTCTGCATTTTCTGACTCATTTGCCCAGCTTGCAATATAAGTCCCTGGCTCCTCAGAAGCATCAAATAGAGATTCAGGGGCCATTATCCTAACACCAAACTGCACATGGATGCAGCTGGGACACATTCCTAGTGTTACGTTTTCTCCTCTCTGGGGCTCCTTTGGTCCAGGGATTAAAAGGATAATATACAAAAAGTCTTGAGAATGCAGCGTGTACCACGGCAGGCAAGTACCAGAAGCAAGTGACAAATCTAGGGCAAGATGTTATATGACACAGTCCTGGAAATATAGTTTGGGAGGTAAATCGGAGTCCTATAGCTGATGAGTAACACCCTCCAGGCCTGTTGAGTATCTTTGTGACTGCATATAAAACCTTGTTTAGAGATTAAAAACTCAATTCTAACTTTAAAGCCCTTCTTGAGTGTGAGGCAGAGGCTTTACGTCTCCACCAGTGACAGTCCCAGCCTTGGGGGCAGCTCTGACTCAGAAATGTCTTTCTTGTTCTGTGTTGCAATCTCCTGGAACCTCTCTCCCTGGGGCTGCAGAGGGTGACATCTCTGCTCTCTGTTCAAGGCTCAGCTGTTTGGATGGTGCTGCTAATGCCCTTACTCACCTGAGTCACCCCTTTCCCAGTCAAGCACCTCCAGGGCCTCACATGACAAAATTTCTAGCTCCTTCCCTGCCTGGTCTCCCTCCTTGGACTTGCATGTTGAGTAGATTGATAGGGCAGATCCAGCGAACCATTCCTAACCTGTGTGCAGGCAGAGACTGTCCATGGACATCCTCAGGGAGAACAGGCTTTCTGTTTCTCCTGGTACATGGAGGTTCCTATGCTGTAGTTTTAGTCCTGGTTACGGTAGAGGGACATGGAAAGTTTTTAGTCAATGACACTGAAGAAGGTATTGAGTGTTTGTTAGCCTCTCCTCTTTGGGTATTTAAGTTAGGCACCTAGGCTTTTGTTGTTTAACTGAGAAAGAGCCATATTTGAAAAGCCTGTTTCTACAGCCTTTCTGTTGTTGTTGTTGCTGTTTTTCTCTTAGTCTCAAGGAAGTCTTCCTAATGTCAGCAGCAACAACAACAAAAAAAATGCTGCCCCCTTCTTTGATACCTAAGCCCTGACTGCATCCTCAAATAAACAAAACTGGTCCTCTGGACAGCACAGGACAGCTCAACAGACTAGAAGTAACACATTTGCTGTCTCCCTTCTCACAATCTCCCTCATGGGGCTGAAGACCCCCAAGAACAGATCCGTCATTTCAGTCATCGGTCACTCCCATATTAGCCCATAGTATCAAGATCTGTGAGAACAAAGATGGCCTTCGAATCTGTAAAAGAACAGTCCTACTCAAACTCCCCTGGGACACTGATACCATCCACAAAGGGACAGGAAATATCCTGATATGCTCAGCACTATAGGAAGTTCAGGAGTGCTGGACTCTATTGTGAGAGCAGTTAGAGAACTACCATAAAAATCCATTTGAGAATTGACAGAAATCTACAAAGGCAATGTAAGTGGGACTCCACAACCATGGCATAAATAATCAAAGTGGACTCTGAGACAGTCCACTTTGATTCCACTAACACCACCACAATGCTTTCAAAATACATGAGATGTATAGACTCTTAAAAACCTTGGCATGTCTTGCTATAACCAATGATGTGAGGAGATAAATAAGAGGTTCTTTTACAAAAGACAAAAAATCCCTAAACTATGTAGGGTAAATTACAGTAAGTTATTTTGATATGTTTACTCTCTCAGTACCACGTAGTTTGGTTTTACAATTGTGTTGCAACTAGAGATTAGGAGGGTGGAACTTAATGTTACTGTGCTGCTGATAGTATAATTTATTGTACCTTAATTTGCTGGCATTGAGAACAGAATTTCTGAATTGCATCTTCTACTCACCATATTGTTTTTGGGTGCTTACTATGTGCCAGACACTGTGTTGGATGTTGGGTATACAATGGAGGATAAACCAGGAAATATTCCTGTCCTCAGAGCTGATATTCTCATGGAAGATATAAGCCAAAATACATAAACTTACAAGTAAATAAAACGATATCAAAGTTTAATAATGTTTTTCGGATCTTGTTTATTGCATTATTATGTGGGCCAAAAGCCATATGTACACTGCACTATAATAATATAGTAATTTTTTTAATAAGATCCAACAAAAACTGCATCCTATCCAATTGTAAGTTTGCTAATGATGCTATGACAACTGTTTTAATACATTAGCCTAATATCTTCCAACCCACCTTCCACAGAATACTAAAACCTGAGCACAAATGGTTCCATGATCCTTGAGTAGGAGAAATTCTGCATTCTAGATCACCAACTTGGAGCTCTGAGTAGTGCCTCAATAAAAAAAGAATCTGTTTTACTTTGAAATTTCAAAAACAATATTATTAGGAGAGAAGAAATCTTTATCTGACACCAATTAGGGAAGCAGGATGCTAGCCTGTTGAACAGACACTGTCAGTACTATCAGGAACACTCAGCTCCTCAGAAGGACCTCTTAGGCCAAAGGGCTCAGCGCAGTGCCTGGGCCACACTGGTCTAGCTTTGTCTATTTTCAAAAGGCAATCTGGGACTGGTTCTCGCAAAGCTCCACCCCATTGTGTCTTGACAGATCTGCCCCTTCATCTTACATCACGTGGGAGAACATGCGGAACTTAGTACAGCACAGAGCTTCAGTTTTGCAGCAAGACATGGGTAGGAATCCCAGAGTTACCATTCACTAAGTGTCTTTAAAGGAAGCTATTTAGCCTCTCTGAGCTTCAGTTCCCTTACCTATAAAATGTGGACAATAATGCTACCTACTGCAGTAAATTATTACGAGAAATAAATCAATGAGTGCCTAGTGCAGCACCCAGCTCATAAACCCTCAACAATGTTAGCTATTTTTTAATAGCATCAGGTACGGATGAACTGACTCGAATCTTCTCTGTTTTATGTTTGGGCAACTGTCATCCTCATCATCTGGCTTCTAGCTCCAGGTTTGAAAAAGATCATGGGGAACCAAAAGGATAAAGAAAACTTGGCTGAGTTGGCAAGATTGTTGATGCCATTAAATAAGAAAGTGCTATGAAATGCCACTGATACTGATAGGTGGGGAGATACCATATCAAACACAACATTTGAGACCATATTAAGGATTTTAAGCAGGGACAGACCATGATGAAATTTACCATTTGAGGAGCTCCCTCTGAGTGGCAAAGGGTGTGTTGGTGGGGCCAGAGAGGAAGCAGGGAGATGCTATGTGACACTGTGAAGGGAGTTCAGGTGAGAGAAGACGGTGAGTTGGATTAGAGTGGAGGCCATAAAGAGAGTGAAAAAGTAAGAAGAGTTCACGCATATTTTGGAGGTAGCATCAACAACATTTACTGAGGGGATGGATGAGTTGATAGAAGGGAAGAAGTCAAGAATGACTTTCACATACTTGGCAAAACAATTTTATATATGGTGATGAGAGAGATGGAAAAGCATGTTTTGGGGGGAAATTAAGGTTTCAATTTTAGACTAGTTGGATTTGAGATACCTGAAAAGCTAGCAAGTAGAAATATAAGATAAACAGTTGAGATTATATTGTTTATAAAATTCTGTACCCTAATTTTTTTTTTGAGGAAGACCGGCCCTGAGCTAACATCTATGCCCGTCTTCCTCTATTTTATATATGGGATGCCTACCACAGCATGGCTTGATGAGCGGTGCGTAGGTCCATGCCCAGGATCCAAACCGGTGAGCCCTGGGTCACTGAAGCAGAGTGCATGAACCCAACTGCTATGCCCCTCTGTACCCTAATTTTTATATAAAATTGTATCATAACCATTTCTTCATGCCATCGTATAATTGTCATCGATACTACTATTCGCTACATGATATTAAATTGAAAGAATGAACCATAATTTATCCAATCCTTCAACTCTTGTCATATATTTATGTGAGTACTTCATTATTTAGATAGCATTTGTGGTAGGCAGAATACCGGCCCCTCTCAAGGTGTCCACATCCTAATCTCTGGAAACTATGAATATGGCAAAGGGGAAGTAAGGTTGCAGATGGAATTAAGTTGCTAATCAGTTGACTTTGAGATGGGGAGATTGGCCTGGACTATTCCAGTGGGCCCTATGTAATCACAAGGGTCCTTATAAGTGGTAGAGGGAAGCAGAAGAGACAGGAGCAGGGAGATAACATAATGAAAAGGACTGGGCCCGACCTTGCTGTCTCTGATGATGGAGGAATGGGGCCATTAGCCAAGGAATGTAGGCAGCCTCTGGAAGCTGGAGGAGACAGAAATCTAGGATTCTTCCCTAGAGCCGTCAGAAGGAATGCATGTTTGCTGATATCTTGATTTTAGCCCTTTGAGACCCATTTCAGACTTCTTAGCTCCAGAATGGAAGATGGTAAATTTGTTTTGTTTCAAGCTACTGAGTTTACAGTCATTCGTTAGAGCTGCAGTAGGAAATTAATACAACTCTGTAATATTCCTCTTTAAGCCCTTGTTATCATTGCAGATTGTTTAAATGATATACACATTGTGAAATGGTATTTTTGAGTCAAAAACAGAAGTATATTTAAAATACATAACATTAATTTCCAAAATGTCTTAATCAAATGACATGCCACCAATAATACATGATAGTGCCTATTTCACTTTCTTTTTAATAAATTTAAGGTGTGGTTCTATCAGTCCAAAATTTTACACATGGTTAGTAAGCAAGCCTCAGATCTGTCTGTTCTTGATAACTGTTTCACGCTCTATCACAGTATGGAAAAATCTGCAGCAAGCAATTCAAAACTGCCAGCAGCTCCTATTTAGCCTTTCAGTCTGTGTTATCAGGTGTGAGTATTGGCCTCATATTACAAGAGTATTACAAGAACATTGTATTACACTCTTTTGAGTGTTACAAGTGAGTATTACAATACTCAAATGTGTATTACAAGAGTATTGGCCTCATATAAAGACTCTTAGCTATTTGACTCAGAAAATCTGCACTTTGACACTTCCTCAAGAATTGGCAGTACAGAATAATACTCACAGGTGGTGAATGCAAGACATCTTTAGGAAAAATCCTCCCAATCCTTTTTTAGTTATATATAAAACATTTGAAATCACTCGAAAATGAACTGAATGTATGTCTCCATGTAAATATTTGCCCATACCCTAATGGCATGTTTTTACAAACAGGCACAAGGGGATGTCCCGGTAGGTGGTATCTGGCTCACTACTAACTCAAAAACATGTCTTTGACACGTACTCTCTAAAATCCATTTGGCTTGAATTAAATTACTCCATATATGAAGGTGCTTAGCAGTGATCTGGAGTCCTTTCAGCTCTCCAAAGTAGTCTACTTTTTTAAAACCTCACTATAATATCTTGCTACTAATTTCTCATAGAATATTACGAAGAGGCCCTGCTTAGGATCAGATAACCTAAAGAAGCATTGTTCTGCTTCTTGTCCTGGCTGTGCAATTGAGGGATAGCGTCTGCTTTGAAAACTTCCCAGTCCAAGCTCGTGTCTGCCGTGCTTTACAGAGCGAGCTCCTCTGGGCTCAACTGGCACCTGGTAATACATAGTTCTGGACCCATTTGTCAAGGAAATGCAGGCTTTGCCTACAGGTACCCTAGAGACACACCTCCAAGCAGAGGAAGGCAACCCTCCTTCTAGATGTGAATGTAAACACAAGTGCCCCATTTTTGCAGGAGAAGACCGCCTCTGCCAGAGGCTCACCTGATTTCACTTAAACTCACCCTCCATTAAAAATATAGGATTCCATGGGGCCGGCCCCATGACCAAGTGGTTAAGTTCACATGCTCTGCTTTGGTGGCCCAGGGTTTTCCGGGTTCGGATCCTGGGTGGGGACCTAGCACCACTCATTAAGCCATGCTGAGGCAGCCTCCCACATAGCACAACCAGAAGGACCTGCAACTAGAATACACAACTATGTATTGGGGGACTTTGAGGAGAAGAAGAAGAAGAAAAGAAAAAGAAGATTGGCAACAGATATTAGTTCAGGTGCCAATCTTTAAAAATATAGAGAGAGAATTCCAGATTACAGTTTCAAATTGGCTGATAGCTGTCTGATTTCTAGTCCCTTTTGGAGATGTGTAAGAGAAGTTGTAGCAAGATAAATTTGTCTAAACTAGGACATGCAATCAATTTACTCTCCTAAATACTATAAATATCCATGATTTAAGTTATACCACAAGAAACCTGCATGCTCAGGCAGCATTAACTCCACAGATAACCATCTCCACTATGTTGTTTTTTCACGTTATGCTTCTGGTTTTCTTTTGTTTTAAACAAAAGTTACTATAAGAAATAATCATATGAAAACTGTCACTGAGTGTGCTATAGTAGTGCTGTTAATAACATCCATGAAAATTCAACATGATCAATTTAAATCTAAGTAATTACACTCCTCTGTTTGGGGTTCACTGACAGGAAGTTAAGAGATAAATTTATTTATTTATTTATTTATTTTTTTGGTGAGGAAGATTGGCCCTGAGCTAACATCTGTTGCCAAGCTCCCTCTACTTTATATGTCAGATGCTGCCACAGCATGGCTGTTGAGTGGCATGTGGGACATGCCCAGGATCCAACCCTGCGAACCCCAGGCCGCCAAATTGGAGCACACAAACCCACTACACCACCAGGCAGGCCCCAGTTGAGAGACAATTTTAAAGCCTGACCAAAACAAGTTGTTAGCCCTTTTGTCTAGAATATTTGTTTTCTTCTTTTTCAAGACACTGATTCTCAGTTTTCGTTGTGTTATAGCATTGTATACGTCTCATTGTGGGGTATTTTACACCCTTTGTGGATGGCAGGCTATAAAATGGTTAATACGAATTAAATCCTGGCCTCTTTTCTCTCCCATTCATCCTCCTCACTGCCAGACATAAATCACATTGCTGTTCTCAGAAATTCTCCATGGCACTCCAACACATAAATATGTGACAATTGCAGTGTCATTTCTGAGTCCTGAGTCTGGCATTCAGGACTTCCATTAGTTGCCTCTCCAGTTCACCCTGTAATTACTCTTCTGGCTCCACAAGCTTCCTGGCAGTGCCTCTGCCCAGACACGCTCCTTTCTCTGGAATGTCCAGGCCACTCTTCAGCCTCCCCATCTTTCAAGGCGTATCTTAAATGAGACTTAATGTACAAAACACTACAATGGGAATTAATTTCTCACACATTCCCATGCAATTCTGCACCTATATTTTGCTATTTATAATAGTCTGATTTTGATTATTTTAATTCTTATGATAGCAGAATCATAACAGTTAATTGGTAATATAATTAATAATTGGTATATTAAAAGCTTAGTATCTGCTAGGGACTGTACTAATTGCTTTTACTTTATATTATCTCATCTAAACTTCTTGCATTTCAAAAAGATTTTAAAGGGATTACATAAGAGTGTGAATGATCCAGTGGAACGGCATTGATATGTTCTTAGAGCCAGGGGAAGACAACATTAAAGTATACTAGAAGACTCAGAGAAATGAAGAATCCGAATAAGTAGTGAAAGGAGTTTAGATAGAACCTGGGAAGGAAGATACAGATTTTAGTAAGACAGAATTCTTGGTTAATATGCAGTTTGAAACAGGAAGGCATAGGTTATGAGAACTTCCATTTGGGCGCCAATCCGTGTTGGCTTGGTCACTATATTCTCTCTTTCTCTTTCCATCTCTCCCTCTAGATGGATAGATATGTACACATACACATACATATCTCTCCATCTCTATCTCTGTGTGTGGGTTTATGTGTGTGTTTGGTACTTCAAATATTTATGAAGTTCGGCATGTTAGATTAGTGTCACAGTTTACATTAAAGTGCAACTGATTAATTTATAAGTGACTTTAAGTTGCAAGGTATAATAAAATTTAGCTAGGCTTCTAAACGGTATTGAAATATTTAAGAAAGCATGAGAATCAAAATATATACAGATTTTTTCAAGTATGTGTTTGGGATGTATTTGTCAGAGAGTTAATGTACTTTAAAATTGGGTGTATCATCTTTGCAGCTAGTTTAAGTATTTACGAGAGGTTAATGAACTCAAGTTGGTAAATGGGCCAAGCATTGCTCCAAGGCCCTCTTGTAGAAAAAAATTATTAAAGTTTCTAGAATCTGATGAGGAAGGACTTCATTCACAAGCATCTGGTCCAGGTACCAGGTAGGTGGCGGTTGCCCACTGAGCATTCCTGGGCTGGCAGTGGGAGGCTCTGCAGTGCTGTCCAGTGGCTGTTGCTTTGGACATCCAGGCTGGAACAGGGTCTCCTCTTGCAACTCAGTGAGTCACATGGAGTCTAGTTAGTGCCTGTCCAAGTTGACTCTGACTCTCCAAATGTGAGTGCTCTACCCCCAAATCTGGCTTCCAGATTGCTGACTTACTCATCCAGTTCCTGATTATTTCAAGGGATGTTGTTCCTACGTATGCGAATCTGCTCCTCCTCACTCATTGTTTCTGATACCTGTAACTCGGATTCTCAAACACACCCAAAGACTCACCCCCTCCACTTTTATTGTCTCAATCAATCCTCTTCCATTCACTGAGTGCCCAACCCGTGCCAGGAAGGGGATGAGAGGATTCACAGTGCCTGGCTTGGGGCATTTACAGTCTTTTAGAGGGATGAACCTCATTCCCCACCCCACCCCTTATACAAACACACATACACACCCATGCACAATAGATGGGGAGTCTCCCAGAGTAACACACGAAAGCTGACCCACTGCATTCCCAGGTTAAAAACTGTTTGCTTCACACATAGTATGGCAGGAACTACAGGAAGTGAAGGCTGGAAAGCACACCACCCCATCTTCCTGGAGTATAAAAATGTTATAATGAAACGAAACATCATAGAGTTGTCAACTGCACATTCATATATTTGTGCATATATTTATATTTATATAAAAAATATGTTTCTTTTTTGCGTTACTGGGAGACAAAGCAAACTTTCCTGCAGCAGTATAAAAAGAGATGTCTTTTCCTTAAATTGTGAAATGAAATAATGAAAAAACCATGAGCATTTGGTATAACTCCAGCAATTTTGATACATTTGATCATAACATTTTTACCTGATTGCATTCCATAGAATTATAAAGTCTATTTGAAAAATGTTTTACCCTAAAAGTCTTATGATCCTAAATGTCTTTTTGTTTAATTGGTAGACAGGTCTACTGTCATATCCATGTAAACAGTGCCTCCTAACACCAAAACCAACTAACCAAGCAAACAAATAGAAAAAAATGTATTCTACTCATGCTGTGTTTATTAGTCAACATAGCCTAGCTACTATAACAAACACCCCCTAAACTGTTGTGTCTCAACCCAGTGGAAGTTATTTCTTGCTCATATCCAAGTCTTGTGTGGGTTGACAAGGTCCTTGCTCCACGCAGCCATAAAAGAAGCCAGATTCCTTCCCTCATATAGTCTCACCATCCTTGAGTGCCTTGTCCTCTTCTGAATTCAGGTACAAGAACAGGGAAACAAATTGAGTTTAGAGAAGACGCCCCTGCACTACCTGGAATCAAAGATGACCTACATGCCTTCTGTTCTTTTGGCTTGAGTAGAACTTGGTTACATGGCCCTATCTACCTTACAAAGTCAAGAAATGTAGTTTACCAGTGAGCCCTTCAAGCGTCTGCCACAGTCTACCCTTCTGATCCTCAAACATCCAGTTACTCCTTTTGTCTTGTAAGCAGAACACAATCCCCCAAGGAAGAAATCCCATAGTCTGAACCAGCTCAAAATATAGGGTCTCCAAGTGACATGTAATTCTCTCTATCATGTCTTCCTATGGCTCCTATTTGTTCAGCAACCTATGAGATAAACATATGACCATTTCTTCCTGTTACCCAGCATCCAACGGTCACTCAGGTGCAGGAAAACTAATAGAAACTACCATCTGCAAGGGAAAATAATGGGCGAAAAATGGCAGTCACTAGGCCTTAGTTCTCTGAGATCAGCTGGGCAAGCACTATGAAGTCATATTCTTCCCCACTCCAACATCCAGAAGTGATACAAGTTCTGTGTTAAGGTCTTGATTCAGCTTTCTGGAAAGAACTCCTTTTTCCTTTGTTACTCATCATTCTGCCATTGGTAGGATTATTCCCTTCGTAGATTGTGCCCTCTTTGATAAGGTAACTTTTGCAACTCACTTTCTAACCAAGTGTAGTTTTAGGGTCTTGGAAAGAGTCTTGTTTTGTTTTGTTTTGTTTGGGGTTTTGCCTGTGGTTACCTTGGGGATATGATTCCTCAAAAACGTCGTAGACTTCTACATGCTTCCAGTCAGTTCTACATGCCAGTACCCATACCCAGATTTCTTTCCCAGCAAACATTCTTATGTTTATCTTATTTATTTGCTTCACTTTCTCAAGGTCTTTCTTGCTCAACTGTAGCTTCTTTGACACTTTTTGGAAAAAATAAACTTACACGGGAAGGCATTAGACCTTAATATAATCTTGACTGAAAACCTCAGTCTGAATTCTTTCCAAACCATTCTCGATTTTATCTTTTTCTATTTATTGTCTAGAAGTTAACCAAGTTTCTCAATCCTGCAGTTCTCCAGCTTCCTGGTTTCCCTCTGTTCCCTTGCCTTTCTGCCTGCAAAAGAGGCAATTTTTTTAACAGCTTTATTGAGGTAGAATTCACATACCAAAAGTTCACCCTTTTAAAATGTGCATTTTGGTAGTTATTAGTACAATCACAGAGATATATAAGTATTACCACTTTCTAGTTCCCGAATACTTTAATGACTTCGAAAAGGAGCTCCATATGGATGAGCTGTCACTCCCCATTCCCCCTTCCCCTAGGCTCTGGCAAACATTAGTCCACTTTCTGTGTCTATGGATTTGCCTAATCTGGACACTGCACATAAATGGTATCAAACAATATGTGGCCTTTTGTGCCTTATTCTTTAACCTAGTATAATGTTTTAAATGCTGATCTGTGCTGTCGCATATATTACTATTTCACTCCTTTTTATTGCCAAATAATATTGCAGTAGATGGATATACCACATTCATCAGCTGATGCACATTTGGGTCGTTTACATATATTGGCTATTATGAATAATGCTTCTAGGAACATTCTCATACAAGTTTGACATGAACATTTGATTTCAATTCTCTTGGGTATATAGCTAGAAGTGGAACTGTTGTGTCCTATGGTAACTCTATTTTTCACTTTTTGAGGAAACAAAGAAATGTTTTCCAAAGTAGCTGCACCATTTTACATTCCAACCAGTGATGTACAAAGGTTCTAATTTCTCCTCATACTGAATGAGACTTATTATTGTCTGTCTTTTCTTATAGCCACCCTGGTGGATGCAAAGTGGTATCTCATTATGGTTTTTGTTTACATTTCCTGAGTGAGTACTGATGGCAAACATCTTTTCACATGCTTATTGCCCATTTGTATAGAGAAATGCTTATTCAAATCCTTTGTGCATTGTTAATTGGGTTATTTTTCATTTTATTGTTAAGTTGTAAGAGTTCTTTACCTACTCTGGATAAAAGTCCTTAATCAGATACATGATTCATAAGTAATCTCCCATTCTGTGGGTTATATTTTCATTCTCTTAATGGTGTCCTTTGAAATACAAAAGTTTTTAAATTTTGATAAGGTCTCTTCTTGTTTCCTATACCAGTTATTACTGAGGCACTTTCCTGCTGCAACAAACATGGTCGTGATGTTGGTGAGGGTGATGACTGAGCGTGATGGAGACAAGGGTGATCTGCTGCCTTACTGAGTGCTAAGCTGTGTCAGGCACTGAGGCAACTAAATTACACATATTCACTCATTTTTATGCCTAAGACAACTTGGTAACATAAATATGATTTTTCCCATGTTGTAATAGAAAGATTGAAATCCTGACAAATTAAATAATTTGTTCCTCAAATCAAAAAGTAATTAGGGAAAATAACATGGATTTGAAATGATATAGAAATAGTGTTTAGTATGGCCCAAAATTCAGACAACACTGATTGTGAGAGCCTGAGCCTCAGGATCAAAGAAGGACAGAAATAAACTAAAATGATGATGTGATATTGCTAACAAGCAGATTTTAAAAGGAAGAAAACATATATCCCATCACAAAAAAATGTCACTTTATTCAGGAAATGGAAGAAAAGGAACAATTGCCCAGGTGATAGAAACCCCTGCCCAGGTGACAGACAGACACAAAAGACATCAAGAGCATCCCCTGCTGGCACCCAGGAAGAGAGCTGCTGCTCTTCCTCCTGAAGCTCTGGGATGCTGGTACAGCTGAGAATGCCCTTCCTCAGCTACCTCCCGGAGAGGAGCGGTGTGACAGCCTCAGGAAGGAACGCTTTTGCTGTCAGGAGTCACACAGGCATTTTACAGGCTGAAGGATGGAAAAGCCACTTCTGTATCCATGATAGGCTCGGAAGAGCAGGTGAAGGTGGAGCTGTGGAAGCAGGCGAGCCAATGGTCCTTCTCTTTTCCAGATCCTGATGCTGCTGAAGCTGTTACTTGCTCTTGGGCGGGCACTTCTGCTGGCATGGTGGAGGAGGTTGCACAGGAGGGCATTTCTGCTGCCTCTGTGGGGGTGGGCACGGCTCAGGGCATTTTGGGGGTGGGCACGGCTCTGGGCACTTAGGTGGGCACACAGGAGGGGGCTGGCAGGGCTGCTTGCACTGCTGCTGTTGATAAGACATCTTTCTGGAGTCTTCAGAGCTGAAAGAAATTAGAGACAGTGTTCGCAAGAAGTGACTCCTCCAGAGAGAGAAACCAGGGCTTATAGAATACCACGAGATGTTCCCCCTCCTATTCCCAAGATTGTGCTTTAATCTCTTAACTCCCTTTTTAATAAATTTATGGCTTCTCCCTTCCTCTTTAGCAAAATGCTCCATCAGCATTGGGAAAAAAACCCTCTTTTCTCATACCATTTTTCTAAAAAAAATCTGTTTGAAAGAACCAAGTCATGTTATTTGTATGAAAATAACATCTTCAAGAAAGGCCATCAAGAATTCTGAAACAACCTCACAAGCAATTGTTATCATCATGATCTCTGCTGAGATCCCAGTAGGCTGACTTAGGTACAGAGCAAACAGCCATCAGGAAGAATGCAAGGCCTCACACCTACTAAGACATAAGCTTTTGAAATCCCAGCAGAAGGAAAAGGACCTCAAAAAGATAGACAAAAGTACTTTGGTCTTTCCTCTTCTTCACATCAAACCTTTCCTATGAATTTCTTGTCCATACAGGACGTCAAACTAGCTACCAAAACACAAGTCAGAACAAGATATCATAGTGCCCCAAGGCTAAGCTTCTATCACCTAAGCAGCATCAAACCCACGATAGTATCTATGGACCCACCAAACTTGCTGTCTCCAGACCAAATTCAACATCTGAGAGCACCAAAAAACAGATGAATGGAAGAAATCAGACTCACCACGTTCTCCAAAGGAGGTCGGGACTCGAGTACCAGGAGGATGGCAGTCGTGCAGCAGAGCACCTCTTTATAGGGCTTGGCGCTCCCCCCCTCCCATGGGGAAGTGCGGCTTCCAAAAACTGGCCTATCCAAGAATTTCCCAACCAAAATGCAAATCCATCCATAACTGGCTTGACAGGGATACTGGAAACAGGAAATATCCCGCTCCAGGATCTCCTCACTGGATTAGGTGCTCATGACTCATGAAGGTCCCACCTTAGCTCTCAGTGTCAGTGACTTATGACAGGGGGAGACTTTGGAGATTCTCTAACTGGTGGTCAAAGGCTTTCTTTGATTGATGAAGATGACCCTTTCTATCTTTCACCTTCCCTGAATCATAAAACTGCCTGCTCTGTGCCACTTTAGCTGACTGCCATTTTGCTGTATGTGCTGGGTTGAAAAGAGACTGGCTACCTGATGACACCTTTCTCTTTAGCCCAAGTCCTTCTGACAATGCATTTTCCCTGGATCCATGGCTTGCTAATCTAGTCTCCTTTCTTCTTCTAAAAC
This sequence comes from Equus quagga, assembly GCF_021613505.1. Lineage (NCBI taxonomy): Eukaryota > Metazoa > Chordata > Mammalia > Perissodactyla > Equidae > Equus > Equus quagga. The sequence goes on along the minus strand of NC_060279.1, from coordinate 40,162,182 downwards.
GAACTGATATAAGGCTGCAGATCAGCTTAATAGCCTTCCCAAGATGATACTTAGAAATATTCAGTAAAATGGTGACTTCTAGGGTCCTATTTTCACTGCTTTGGTCCTTCAAATAGAGGACATAAAGCTGATTCCGGTGGCTTTTATAAATCTGTACGAACCTGGGCCGCATGGAATCCACAGGACCACAACATCACCTATTGTAATTCAGATGTTCTGGTAGCTCTGTCCCTGGATCTACAACAGAAAGCAAACTCTGCTCATAATTCACCAACATGACATACTACCTGCTCCTGCACAATTTCTCCCAACTGACCTCTTTCTACTTCTTCAACTTTTGAAGATAAGTTGGGGGATTGTTCAAATTTCCTTGCTTCCTATGTCTTTGAAATCACTGGAAATTCAATCCAATAAGCAATGTCTTTCAAACAACTAATTTTATGTGTATTTTACATTTATTATTTAAATACATTTTGTTTGACATAGAATCTATTGGTAAGTTCAAGACAAAGTTAAATCACGTTATTAATAATTCACTCACTAAAGTTAATTGCCAGTCATTTACAACTTCTTAATCATTAACAGTAATTTCATTATAATTTTTACTTATTTTTAGGATTTTCCACATTGATCACAGAAATCTATTGCCATCTCTGCTTTTTTCGTATAATTTGTCAGTGTAGTAGAAGGAAGATGTGATGGTTAATTTATGTGTCAACTTGACTGGCCATAGGGTGCCCAGGTATTTGGTCAAACATTATTCTGAGTTTTTTCTGAGAGTGTTTTGGATGAGATTAATATTTAAGTCAGTAGACTGAGTAAAGAAGATTATCCTCTATAAAGTAGGTGAGCCTCATCCAATCATTTGAAGACCTGAATTGAACAAAAGGCTGGCCCTCCCCAGAGCAAGAGATAATTCCCTTCCTTGATAGTATTCAAACTGGAACATTGGCTCTGCAGATTTTGGACTTGCCAGCCTTCATAATCATGTGAGCTAATTCTTATATAAATCTCTCTCTCCATCCCTCCCTCCCTCCCTCCTTCTCTCTCTCTCTCAGCCCTGGTGGTCTAGTGCTTAAGATTCAACACTCTCATCACTGTGGCCCAGGTTAGTTTCCTGGTCACAGAATCACACCACTCATTTGTTGGCTGTCACACTGTGGCAGCTGCATGTTGCTATGATGCTGAAAGCTAAGCCACCGGCATTTCAAATACCAGCAGGTTCACTCATGAAGGACAGCTTTCAGCGGAGCTTCCAGACTACACAGAGTAGGAAGAAAGACCTGGTCACCTACTTCCAAAAAATTGGCCATGAAAATCCTATGAATAGCAGTGAACATTGTCTGATACAATGCCAGAAGATGAGAGGATGGTGCCAAAAGACCAGGCAGGATTGTGCTCTGCTGTACACAGGTTCACTAGGAGTCAAAATCCACTCAATGACTAACAAAAATGTACAACTGAAATCTCACAAGGTTGTAATCTATCATAACATTAATAAAAAAAAAAATCCACTCAATGACACTAACAACATATGTATATATATATCTCCTATCTCCTGTATGTTTTGTTTCTCTGGAGAACACTGACTAATACAGAAGGAGAGACCTGAAAAAGAACGGAGTATGTCTGGTCCCATTTCTATCTTTGACAAGCCATGTGACTATGGGCAGGTCACTTCTCCTGTCTGGCTTTGAATCTTTCCCTACACATAGGGGCAAATAATACCTTCCTCTTGGGGTGGGGGCTAATGGCATTGGGCCTTATCTTGACTCTGTTCAAGCCTGAAATTCTCTCCTCCTCCTCTTTCTTTCTTCCCATAGAACCACAAATTTGACCTATATTCCCTGCTTCTTCGAAGCTGTCTTCTCCACCCCGTTCCTAAAGGCACCTCTCTCCCAGGACAGATTTCAGAGTGGGATCCAGTCTCCTCAGCACTTTTCCTCCTTGCTGCCCTCAAAGATGTACACTTGAGCTCTTTTATGCTTAAAACATGTGCTCTTAGTCACCACTTTAAGAAAATGGAAAGAAGTGCACCAAAGTCAGAAGCATTTATTCAAAATCTGTTTATTGAACCACATCTGTGTGGTTCCCTCTGATATTTCTCTTCAAAGAAGACACCCTCCCAGGCAAGGCTACTCATGTTGTCAGAGGCTACTTGGTCACACCTGCCTTAAATGCCAGCATGACTGAAGTGTTGAAGCTCCTCCATCTACATTTTAACCTTAATTTCCCCAGGCAATTAGTTCCCCAGAATATTAGCAAGTAAACACTCTTCCCCACCCTTTACTCAGCAGTCCTGGGACTACCTGAAATACACACGAATCTTACCATACACAAACACTAAACTCCAGAAAAAAGTAAATAACAGCTAGAGCTGCTATGGAGTTGATAGAATGCATGAGAACATTGAAGACTCCTGGACTGCAAGAGCCTTTAGAACCCATTCACCTCCCCGTGATCACTCTGCTGTGCCCATTCCTCAAGCTGACATTGAAAAACTTGGGGCAAACTGACTTTTGTGATCATGCTACACATCTGTTCAGTACCTGAAACTCCACTGCACATGCAACTTTCCTCCTGCTTGCCACTCCCACCCCACCAAGCCTACTGCCACTCTGGGTGTTCCTTCAATAGGTAATGGCTTACTTTTTCTACTGGCTCAGGCTCAGGTATCATGCACCAAAATGCTGGAAATTAACTGGAAACCCTTGATCTCTAGTGAACAGCCACCTCTCAACTTCCCAGTTGCCAATAGATGGTAGTCCCATTTCCCTGGCACATACACTGAAACATTTCTTTCTTTCCACCTGTTTACAGGCCTATAAGTACAGCTTTTCCTACCAGGCAACACAGCAAGGCAAACACATCACCCAGTGTGTAGTGGTTGTCTCAGCAACACCGAAGGACCACCATTGTTCTCTCTAGCTGTACCCAGTGCCTTCTTCTCTCCCCTGATAGGTCCCCTGACTCTCCACCCTATACTCCAACTATCAGTATCTACCTCTGTCCCTTGACTATGTCCTACAGCTTCAAGTGACATACTATACTCCAACATCCTCCTGAATCCTGAATCCATTGAATGATTGACAGCCAAACAATGCTCCATGAGAGAAAACTGGGAATTGGTTCTCACTGAACTTTACTTCCCACTTTCCAGGGTCTGTTAAGACTCCCTGACTGACAAAACATTTTTAAAATCATAACTGTGAAAGTCATGGTCTACTTCACCAAATGGTCTCATTTAGCTTTTTCTAATAGCCTTTTTATCCATCAAATCCACACAATTCTTTCCTGGCAGTGCCTACCATGATACGTGGTCTGGACTCATGGGGTTTACACTTTCTATAGCATTAAAACATGATAAATTCAAGTCTTCGGCTATTTACCTACCACTCAAAGGCCTTGCGTCCCACGGTCCATTCATTACACCACCCCATGGCTGCCCACCACTCACTGAGAGCCCCAGAGGCACTGTGGGAAATGGCCCCTGTGTTCCATTCCTCCCAGGGTGCCCTTCCCAAGGAGATGAAAACCTTGTTAGTCACTCAGTACCAGCCAAACTGGAGATCTCTATACAAAGAAGCAGTTACACAAGTCATCTTAGAACCTGGAGTGAGACGCCCAAGGAAGAGGAAACTGGGAAAAATCCCTTTGCTTTATTTAGGTCTGACTGAGCTTGGAATCAAAAGTGCAAGATTGAGGCCTTCTTTATGCCACTTGGATCCTCTGAAGGGGGAAGCAGCCTGGAGAGATAGGTGATTGAGATATCTCTGAAAAGATGGAAGAATTCCCTTAAGGTTTGGGATAGCCTCCGCCTGAACTGGAAGATGGTCACGTGGCTGCACCTATAGTGAAGTTTCCTTCTAGGTGGAGTTTCAGAGAAATAGGATAGCTAGGTACATAGACATACATGTAGATAGACATCATGTTAATTCTAGGATTAACTTTGGAAATCATCAAATCAAAAATCTTTCATATAAGAAATGAAGAAATTAGGTCATGGAGATATTGAGTGATTTGACAAAGATCGTAGAGCTGGTTAAGGTCAGAATAAAGCTAACAACCAGATCTCCTCGTTTCCGTCTCATGTTCCTTCTGCAATACCAAGAGACTTTGTTTCACTTGGATTTGAGGCCAAAGCCCAGCTGTCCAGAAACAACAACGAACAGTCTTCAAGTAAGGTCACAGATCCAAGAATTTGAGCTAAGCCTTGGGACAAAGTGTGAGTAACACTTCTGGAAACCCCAGACTTATGATATTCTATTACCACCTGGCTCCCCTTCAGGGCCAGTGGTGTGGACAATGAGATGGGAGAGAGAACTTTATAAAACATCCTGAGAGTGAGTAGATGGAGGTTGTCCTGCAGAGAGGGAGAAATTAATAGAAGAAGATGGATACCGTAAAAGGAAGCCAGAAACAAAAAATAAGAAGTCTAAGATAAGAATAGGAATCCGGAATCAGAGTATGTTTTGAACAAACATCTGCTCTAAAATACTTCCTGAGGAATCATCTTCCCTCCTTTTCTTGAACTCTGCCAGCAATAGGAGGTGCAGTACATTGTAGGCAACCAGTCTTAGTAAAATGGAATTACTCAAAAATGATCTCCTTTATTGGACTAAAATGTGCTTCCCAATAACTTCTGTTCCTTAATGAGACTTCTGCTCTGGAATGCAGAATAATTCTACTTTCTCTCTCTGTTGTTTACAAATAATTCTCATATCGGCTCAAATTTTTTGTTCCCCAAGTTAAGCATCCTCTTTTTGCTCTCTCAATCCTAGGAGTAGCACACACACACTGGAAGCTCTAGTCAGTGTTGGCTGAAAAAGCAGCACAATTCCTAGACCTTTTCCCTTCTAGTCCCAAGGACAACTCTTGGCCTGGGGATCAATGTTCTCATGAGAGTGAGGAGACAGATCAGAGCACCAGTATTCTGATGGATCTGACATAATCAGAAAAAGGGAACACTTCCAACTCAAAGCTACACAAGGAACCACAACTGAGCAGCTTAAAGAACATCCTTTCTCCAGATAGCCCCACAGGTGATTCCCGAGGTGCTGGGGGTTATCATCTGCCAGAGAAACCTGGTCGATGGGTAATAGTTAAGGGCACTGGCTCTGGGGTCAGGGAGTATAAACCTGGTTCCCCCAGTTACTAGTTTTTACACTTTAGGTAAGTCATCTAACCTTTCTGCACCTTCTCTACGTATAAAATGGAGGGAATAATTGTTCCATCTCATAGGATTGTGATAAGGATTAACAAAGAAAATCGTTGACATACTTAGCATAGCACTAGCTATATAAACACTCACTAAATGTTAGAAATTATTTTTTTATCATTAAATGAAACTAGGAAAATCTGAGTCATAGAATAGGATGATGGAAGCTATAGGTAAAAGGGATTCTCTCTACTCTAGAGGTTAGAATTCTTTATGGCAATTGCTCTACTATTTTAAACTTTATGGATGCCAAATCTGAAAATATTTCTCTCCTGTTTATCCAGTGTTTCCTTAAACCTGGGAAGGATGTCCTCTCTGCAGCAGCAACAATGCTAAGCCCCACCCCAAGGCAGTGAGCCCTGAGCCCTGCTCTTACCATGGCCAGCAGAAGTACTGCCTATGTTGAGTGCCCCCATGTCAGCAGGAATACCTCTGTATTCCTCTGTGACAGCCTCTGGCACCGGCCTCTTTTCCCAACCTGAATAGAGATTCTCTCCCCAGTTCCCAACAGACACTGCTTCCATCAATGCCACGGGGCCCCAGAAGGGGCCACTGCTTATCAAACATAAGGAAATACAATATTCAAATCTGAGTGGAGCCCTCAGGTCATCTCCCAGAAGACAGGAGGGATTGGACAGAAGTGACCCGTTTAAGACCAGACACGCCTGTCCTGCTGCTGCTATCATCTGCTCAGGAAAGAATAAGCCTAGGTCCGCCACTGCCACCTCGACCACCATCTCCTCTTCCTCACCACTTCTACAAATTTCTCCCTCTAAAAGCTGGAGAAGGTTACCAAGGAGGACAGAAGTTTTCGTCTTCTCTATTTTGCAAAAGCTCCAGTTCTCGAGGAACAAACTAAGGAGGGTTGACAAAGGGTCTTTTTTTGATGAGCTTAGAGCTATCTAGACTTTAGGGATACCTTTTCTCCAGACAAACAGATCCTCAGGGAGACTGCAATAGCTCTCCTGGCTGACTTGGCCTGGGGAACTTCAAGACTGACAGGACCAGGGATTCTCACCTATAAAAAAAGGAAGTTTATTTCAAAATTGGGGAGATGTGATTTCTGAATATTTTTACCTCTTGTATTTCACAGGTTTACTTAGATCCAAGAAAGACATCCTTTCAACAGCAGTGACAAAACAAGGTCCCCTTTCAGTCATTTCCCCAGATCCCTGAGCCTGGTAGACCCAAGGGCCCTAAACTCTGCCCCGATCTCATAGCCAGGTGACGTACACCCCATATCAGGAGGACTACCTATCTTAGCAGAAGTGATATCCTCAGAATTAATTACAAAGCAAACCAAATCATAGTTTATAATTTTTCTTGGGAGTATCTCCCATAAGAAATAAAAATAACATACTTTCAAGATCTTCCCTGATGGCCAGACACAGCTGCCTTTATCTTATCATCTTCTGTGGTCAACACAGTCAGTTCTTCTAGCTGCTGGATGGGGAAAATCTTCAGGAGAGAGGTTTAATTCTCTCCTTTAGATCTCATCCCATTTGAACAAAAGTGCCCCAAGATATGGACAACTCAATAAAAGGCTGTGCATATTAGGTCCCTTCCCCACCTTCATAGAGAGCTAAATCTATCCTTTGCATACTCCCCATCACCTCAACCAGCTGTCCAGAGACCCCAGAGCTGGCTCCTCTCTGCTTTCTCCAATAAAACATGGTTCCCTGAGAGGCCCAGCCTCCTGTTCACTTGGCATCCATTCTCAGCACATTCTCTTGTGGGAGAGTGGAATTTAAGACTAGGAAGGGGAGACCCTAATGGAAAGAGGAGGGAGTGCCCAGAGAAGGAAGAGAGGTGAAGAAGTGACAGAGGGAAGACCATAGGAGACTCTGGAGACCCAGACTGTTAAAAAAAAAAGGAGAAGGAGCAGAAGAAGGAGGAGGAGGAGGAGGAGATGTGGAGATAGAGTGGAGACCTTGATGGCAGCACTTCTGCTGACTGCGAGATGCAGCAGGACTCACATTTTGAGTGGACAGATTCCAGGATGTGGGGACTCTGTACTGCTGCTGCTCCAACTGAAGCGGCCTTCCCCAGGATTAAGAAACCTGCCAGAAATGGGTGAGCCTCTTTTTTTTCAGTTAGTGCTTTTCTCATTTAAGCTTGAATGTAAGGGCACTTCATCCTCTCATCTCCTTTTTCAGCCTCAGGGACCAAAACTTCTATCACCACCATCAGCCACTAAGAGCTATCACAAGCTGGGAATAACACCAATAAAATAATTATCATTTTTTGAGCACTTCCTGTGAGCCACATCTTTACTTGTGTTAGATAATTGAATTCTCACGATCACCCATGACTGACCTTTTAAATTATTTATGGCTCAGTATTAAGTAATATAAGACAAACTGTACATTTAGAAAAGATAGACTCAAGATATGAATTAGATTACTTTACTGGGAGCATATTGCCTTTCTAATAAATGCGATTATCTCTGAGATTAGGTAACTTGCCTCAGGTTAGTCTGTCTGATTCCAACCCTGTCTACTGTCTGTGTAGGAGAGGAGAAAGGCCATCAGATTGGGTCATATGTGGAAATACAGAGGCAACAGAATTGCTTAACCTGGAGAAGAGAAGATTTTGATGGGAAAGAGAGCAGAGATCGATGCCTGTAGGTCCTGCAGGAGGATGCGCGAGTTCTTTATTTACGAGCTACCAGTGGTGGATGGAGGGAGAGCAAGCACAAGTTATAGGAGGCAGATTCCACCTTGGTATAAGACAGGCATTTCCTACAAGCAGATCTTCTCCCAGTGGGGTGGCTTTCTTGAAAAGTAGTTACCTCCTTAGAGATGTTGTAGCAGAGCTACCAGTCCTGAGTCTGGGACTCTCCAGTGGGCTCCTTGCCTGGGGTGGAGGTGGCTGGACTGAAGTCTCCCCTTAGCTTCCAGAATTATTTATACCTTGGATCTTCCCCACCAGGGCCTCTCTCCTATGTGTTCATGACTTTCTCAGGAAATTTCAGAGATCTTTCCTCACCTCGAAAATATGAGGCAGGAAAGATTCACTCAGTAGTTCAGAGGCATGCACACTTTTTATTTTGCTGTTTTTGGATTTTTGCAGATGAGCTCAGAAATTCTATGTGATAATCTAGTGAAATAGTTTCTTTGGAATATTATAGAGATATACATTTCTCTTATTTGTTGATAAATGTTTGTCATAACCCCTAGGTAGGCCAAGTACGAACAGAAGCTTTGATCAGACCTACTTTTCCTATTCAGCCATACTTCCAAGGATCCCAGTTTCATGATGTCATTTTAATGAAATTTAAAGATCAGCTTAATACTGTGTAATTAATAAAGTGCTGTTTTATATCAGCTGGGGATATTAACTACAAGCAACAGAAGCCCACTTTGGCTGACTAAGCAGAAAAAAAGCTTATTGAAAAGCTGTTGGGTGGATTACAGAACTGCTGGGAGGGCTGAAGAACCAGGCTTGAGACTAAGTATCGAGGAACAATGCCCAAAAAAACCACACCACAGAACTGGCCTGGTGAAGAAGCTGCTGCCACTGCCACGCCACCAATGCAACATCTGTGCCAGGAACACACCCTTGCATTCTTGGCCAATGGAAAAGAGAGCCACCACCCTTGCCAGTAAAATGTATTCTACAAAGAATGCTCTCTTCTGGAGCAAGTTCTAATTGATAGAGCCCAGGTCACATGGTTGTGCCCTGGCTGCAAAGGAGACTCTGAGACTTATTTTCTGGGCTCTACTTTGGGCAGAAGGCATGCATAAGTCTATAAAATAGCCCATACATAGTGAAGGTGTTAAAAGCGTATTGGAACTTAAGGAAAAAGATTACCTATATTTGCCACAGCACAAATTAGAATTGGATTTACGTCCAGGCAAGCTGAGATAACATCTGGCAATGTCAGTCAAATACATGAAACATCTGTCAGGGGGTCCAGTTTTGCTAGCTGGAAATTGCCTGAATGTTCCTTTTTTTTTTTTTCAGTGGAACACTGAATTTCTCAGGCAGGCTGCAACTGAGTAAGGTAGACCTAACTGAATTTATTAGTTGTGCTACAATTTTGACTGCAGGGATGTTATTATGGGTACCAGACCCAGGGAATTATTAGATTGCTCAGAGCTAATACTGTGAGCTTAACAGTTCCACCTAATTATTGCCTCTATTTCTCCCATTTACCTTTCTCCATCTCACTCATGCTACCTTCACCCAAGTACCACCAGTTCTCACCTGGCCTAATTGTAAGAGCCTCTTAACTGGGCTTCTTCAACATCTGAGGCCCCATAAGCCATTCATCATGCTGCATCCAGAAGGCTCTTTCAAAATGCAAGTGGGATTGTGTTATTTCTCTGCTTGATATCTTTCCAAGGCCTCCCGCTGTTCTGAGAAAAATACCTGACCTCCTCAGCATTGGCCTGTAAGACTTGGATTGTTAGGCTATCCCAATGTATCCAGCCCCATGCAGACTCCTCTCCCCTGGCTTCTAGTCACACCAGCCTCTCTGTGCCTTGTGAGTGCCAGCTTCCTTCCCTCTGATCCTCCACACACGCTGGTCTCTCAGCCAGCAGCTATCTTTCCCTGGCTGACTTTCATGCCTTGTCCAGGGTTCAGGCTAACTCTCATTGCTTCTTCCCGATGAGGTTACTTCTTCCTGTTTTATGCTCTTTTTAACTTGAATCACTCCTTCATACCACACATAATCATGGTAATTAAATAATTATTGATGTAACCACTTGCTTTATCTCTGTTGTCCTTGCTGGATTTAAGTTCCATGTATTACTCACTGTTGTATGCCCAGCACCTAATCGTTCCCGGGACATAGGAGGAACTCAATAAATATTTGTGGAATGACTCTTACAATCTGGTCTACTTCTCTTTCCTCTGGAAACCAAGGTTTGGCCATGCATGACAGGAGAGCTGATAGTGCCACAGAAAGAACAGGGCACTCTCAACCAGGTTACTGGGTCCCAATATTCACTGTGTGACCCTAGACACATTATTTTACATTTCTAGACCTTGATTCAGCCATTGGAACACAGAACATACAAACTTAAAATCTTGCTTGAACTCCCTCTGTACTCTATTGGCTTATCACCCACACATACGTTTACCCCTCCATCCATGTCTTCTTGTCAGTCTCAGTTACCTCCAGCCCCACACCTTGCCCCTAGAATCACCCCATCTGTCGTTCTGTCCAAGCTGCTCTTGTCCTCAGAAGATCCCAATGGCAAGAAGAGGATGGGCTTGGGACCTTTTATCCTAGACTCAACTGGTCTGGAGCAAGTATCAAGTCTTTCCCCAACAATTCTGATTCACATCAGTTCCTGAAAACTAACTCCTGCCTTTCAAAGAAAACTCCACTATGGCAAATATACAGGTACTAACATTTTTCTCTCACCTGGAAGAATAGCCACAGAGGAGAAAGAACACACCCATGTCTGTATGGGTATGAGAAAGATTACTTTTTCTAGCACCTCTGGAGTTTTCAGAGAAGGTATTTATTGAGGGACAAGAAGAAAGCAGACTTAGATTTTATGTAGCAGTTCTTGTAGCTGCGGTGAGTAAAAATGAAAAAGTAAAGTAATAGTACATCATTTCATTAAAGTTCATGTGGATAATATGATTCAAGTATGCAGACTTCTGGTAGAATAACTTTACCTCAACAAAGAACTTAAAGAACAAGAGAAGTGGATAGACACCATGATCTTAACATAACAGGTAGCCCCTGTAACATCCGAGCACAGGAGGATATAAAAGATTTCCAGTATCCCTTTCTAGTAAATCACCTATCAAAGGTATCCACTTTTCAGATTCCTAAAACCATGTTAGTTTTGCTTATTCTAGAACTTCACACAAATGGAATCATGCAGAACATACTCTGCTGTGTTTAACTTCTTTGGCTAAATAAATTTTTGATATTCATCATGTTATTGCTTTTGTCAGTAGCTTGTTTAGGTTTTTTATTGCTATTCCAGTGTGTGAATTATCCACAATTTGTTCATCCTTTCTGTGTTGATGGACATCTGGGGTGTTTCAATTTGGGGCTACCTGAACATTGTTACAATGAATATTTATGCATGAGTGTTTTGTAAACATATGTTTTATTTCTCTTAAATAAATATATGAGTAGAGCTTCTTGGTCACAGCACAGATGTATGTTTAACTGTATAAGAAACTGCCAAATTGTTTTCTAAATTGGTTATGCCATTTTGCACTCCCACCAGCATTGTGTGAGAGTTCCAAACGTTCTACATCCTTGTCACACTTCTTGAGTCATTTATTATCATCTTAGCCATTTTTGCAGATCTGAAATGGTATCTTCTTAACTTCATTTTCCTGAGTTGTAACATTGTTTAGCATTTTTTCATATACTTTTCAGTCATTTATACATTTTACTTGACCATAAATGTGGGATCTATTTCTGAATTCTTTATACTGTTCCATTGATCTATGTGTATATCCATATAACAAAACCACACATTTTTTTTCAGATTATGTGTAGTTTAACTGTTTTATTGAGATCCTATTGGCTTACAACATTGTATAAATTTCAGGTGTGCATTATTATATTTCAGTTTCTGTATAGACTGCATCATGTTCACCACCAATAGTCTAGTTTTATCTGTCACCATACACATGTGCCCCTTTACCCGTCTCTCCACCCCCTTCCCTCTCTCAAACACCAATCTGTTCTCTTTATCTATGTATTTGTTTGGCCAACCACACATTCTTGATTGATGAACCTTCATAGTACGTCTTAAAATCAGATAGTGTGAGGCCCACAGCTTTGTTCTTTTCCAAGATTGTTTGGACTACTCTAAATTCTTTACATTTATGTAAAAATTTTAAATTTGGGCTGTTAATTTCTCCAAAAAAGCCAGCTGGGATTTTTATTGAGATTTCAAGGAATCAATAGATCAATATAAGAGGACTGATATCTTTTAAATAACGTGTTTTATAATATGTGAACACTGTATATCTCTTCATTTATTTATATCTTCTTTTGTTTTTCTCTAGATTGTTTTATAGTTTCCAGCATAAAAGTCTTGCACATTTTTGTTAATTATACTGCTAATACTTTATTATTTTTATGCTGTTATGATTTTATTTTTATTTCATTTCCAATTGTTTAGTGATGGTATACAGAAATGTAATTGATTTCTACATAGTGACCTTGTATTCTGAGGCATTGCTGAAGTCACTTAGTTCCAGTGTATATTTTTGCAGGTTCCTCAGGAATTTCTACATAGGCAATTATATCATCTGTGAATAAAGACATCTGTGCTTCCTCTTTTCCAATTCATGCTTTTATTTCTTTTTCTTGCCTATTGCAGTGACTGGAACTTCCAGTAAATGTTGAATAGAAGTAGTGAGTTGGGATATATTTGCCTTGTTCCAGACATTAGGGTGAAAATATTTCACAGTTAATATAACGTTAGTTGTAGGTTTTTCATAGATGACCTTCATTGGAGAGAGAAAAATTCCACTCTATTCCTAGTTTTCAGAATTTTACTATAAATGAATAATGAATTTTGTCAAATGCTTTCTCTACATCTATTGAGATGATAATATAATTTTTCTCCTTTGTTCAATTAATGTTGGTGAATTACATTGTCTTATTTTAGAATATTAAATAAATCTTGTATTCTTGTGATAAATCCTCGTGATATATTGCAGGACTCAGTTTACTAATATTTTGTTAAGGATTTTTGCTTCTATGTTCATGAGGGATACTGGTCTGTAATTTTCCCTTGTGTAATGTCCTCGTCAAGTTTCGAAATCAGAGCTATGCTACCTTCAAAAAGATTTGATGAGTATTCCCTCTTTCTTTGTTTTCTGAAAGAGATTATGTATGATTAATATTTTTTCTTCCTTAAGTATTTGATATAACTCACGAGTTAAGCCATTTGGGCCTGGAGATTTCTATATGGGAAGACTTTAAATTATGAGTTAAATTTCTGTAACAATTATAAAGGTTGTTTCATTCAGGGCTCAACCAGAGGAACAGCATCAATAGGAGATATACACTAAGAGATTTATTGCAAGAACTTGGCTTACATGATTATGAGGCTGGGTAGACAAGTCCAAAATCTGTAAGGCAGGACATCAGGAAGGGCAGGCTGAAACCCTCTGGCATGGGCTGAAGCTACTGTATATACAAAGAATTTCTTCTTCAGTGAAGCTTCTGCTCTGCTCTTAAGGCCTTCCAACTGATTGAATCAGACCAACTCAGGTTTTCTATGATATTCTCTCTTACTTAAAGCCAACTGACTATGGACTTTAATCAGAGCTACCTTCACAGCAGCACCTAGACTAGGTTTGAATAGCTAGGGAGTGTGGCCTAGGCAAGCTGACACATCAAAAGTTCATCACAGGGCTATCTAAGTTTTCTTTTACGTGTTACTTTTTGTTAGTTGTATTTTCAAGGAATTTGTCTTTTTCATCTAAGTTGTAGATTTATTGTTATGAAGTTATTCATAATATGTGCTCATTATCCTTTTTATGTAATAATGTCATGTCTACCTTTTGTGGAATATTTTCTCTCTACTTCTTTTTTAATTGAGATATAACTGACATATAACATTATATTAGTTTCAAGTGTACAATATAATGATTCAGTATATATTGCAAAATGACCACCACAGTAAGTCTAGTTAACATCTGTCACCATACATACTTACAAAACATTTTTTTCTTGTGATGAGAACTTTTAAGATATACTCTCTTAGCAACTTTCAAATATGCAGCATTTTCAAATATGCAGTACAGTATTATTAACTGTAGTCACTATGCTGTACATTATATCCTCATGACTTATTTATTTTATAACTGGAAGTTTGTACCTTTGGAACCCCTTCACCCATTTCACTCATTCCCCACCCCTCATCTCTGGCAACCAATATGTTATCTGTGTTTATGAGCTCAGGTTTTTTGTTTTGTTTTTCAGCTTCCACATATAAGTGAAATCACATGGTATTTGTTTTTCTCTGCCTGACTTATTTCCCTTAGCATAATGCCCTCAAAGTTCATCCATGTTATCACAAATGGGAGGATTTCCTTCTTTTTTATGGCTGAATAATATACCACATCTTCTTTATCCATTCATCCATTGATGGACACTTAGGTTGTTTCCATATCTTGACTATTGTCAATAATACTTTCTATCCACTTTTAATATACACAACAATGTCACCTTGTGTGTAAATGTGCTCAAGCCACAAACAATAATAATAATAATTTTAAAGTAATAAGGATAATAATTTTAAAGTAATAATAACAATTTTAAAGTAATAATAACTTTAAAAGCCTAGGATCTATCTCTGATTCCTCTTTTTCTTACCTCATACATAAAATTTCTCCCAAAGTCCTCAAGTTCTGTCTTAAGAATAGAACCACTTCTCACCTTCTCATCTCCAATGTTCTGACCCCAATTAGAGCCACTGTTATCCTTTGTCCGAACCACTGCAAAAGTCTCCTGTCTTGTTTCCTCTTCCTATTTTGTACCACAGCAATCCCTTATCAGAGCAACTGCAGCAATAATATAAAAACATAAATAACATTGTACCTTGTCTTTATTGAAATTATTGAATATCTTCCCATTGCAACTAGAATAAAATCCAAAGTCTTTACTGTCCTACAAAACATTCCTGTGATGGTACTATTTTGCTGACCTGATCGTAGGTCTCTTTGTTCACTGCATTACAGGAAAACTAGGATTCTTTTCTTTAAAGTAACCTTTCAATTGAACTAAACTTGAAGTATAAATTGAGAACACAACTGAATACAGCTCAGTAAAGTTTCACTAGCTGAACAACCATGTAACCAATACACAGATGAAGAAAGAGCATGTTACCAGCATCCCAGTAGTCCACCTAGTGGACAGGCCCTCAAACATCACCATTATCCTGACATCTAACACCATAGGTTTGCTTTTCTTGTTCTTGAAATTTATATAAAGGGAATTATACAGTAGGAATTCTTTGTTGCCTGGATTTTTTTCCCTCAAAATTGTGTTTGTGAGATTCATTCCTTTTCTAGCGTGTAGCTGTAGTTTGTCTCTTTGCAGTATAGTCTTTCTTTGTGGGAATATACCATTCTTTCATTACATTTTCCATTCACAAGGAATCCTTTCTAAAATTTGGGATATAGGATATGCCAAATTACTTGGGGATTTAGACCCTTTGTTCTACCCACACCATCAAGACTTTCTCAGTACCGTAAGAAATCCTGAGCTACCAGCTGGGAAGAAGAGGTGCCCAGGACTCTGAGCGCATTGGCCTGTATGCAGAAAAGGAGCCCCAAGGATGAAAGGACAAATAAGGAGGGTCAGTGACCAAGGGGGAGGTTCACATTTTATTCCTTGGAAATAGAGGATACAATATAAGGTCCTTGTATATCAATTGGTTCCAAAGAAGGGGAGAAGAGAGTGGATGATAGTTGGGAGCAGGATGATATGAAGCTGGTAGAGGAGGGTTAAGTCAACCTCCAGAGTTCAGGACAATCTCTAGAAGGGGAAAGAATGCCTGGTATAGGAGAGTCCCCTTCCACATAAAGTCCCAGTTGGCAGACCTGTAGTACGCTGATCAACTGTCTGCCATATTGCACTGTCCCTTCACTCTGCATATTCACATCTGTCTCCTACTAGACTATGAACATTTCTTGGGCCTAGGTGGGGTCTTATTCATTATTGTTTCCTCCCCTACTCACAGACCTGGCCCCTAGTAGGTACTCAATGGTCTTTGGGTAAATGATCTTAATTTTATTTGACCCCAAACATCAGTGCTAATGGTGGAGTATATGTGGTGTGGATGGTAATGTCATTCACTCTATATAAAATGTGGGGAGGAGACACTAGGATGGAATATGAAGTGCATTAAGATCCAGCCCTGGCATTCCTGGAAAAGACTCTCTCTCTGCGCATTTCAGCCCAGAGACTTTTTTCCTCCTGTATCCTCATATCCATCCCAACTCCACTGAAGGACCCAGGTACACTTGAAGAAAATGCATGTATCCCTATATCCCTCTGCCGCACCCATTACACACCATACTAAATCCTCCCAGAAGAAATGCAAATGCTATTATTCATGCAAAAGCTGCCAAACTGGAGTTTTTCATGCATAGAAGGAGTTTAGCAAGTGTTTTCAAGAACTGAATGAGACATCGGGACACCAGGAAGTAGTGGGGAAACTCCTTTAGTTTCCTCCTGCGCAGGCTGAACCCAGGATAAAAGGACCCTGTTCTGGGCTTCTCCACACACTTGAATCCCTGAAGACTGGAACAGCCTGGAAAGGCAGGTGAGTGGGGAGGCTCTGTTCTGTGGGAGAGGAAGCCCTCTAAGGGGCCATCAGTAGGTTCCCACTAAAGGGAATGAGGAGATTGTGTAGAGTTATGGGCTAGGGTCGGATGCAGAAAAGGAAAGACGGATGCCCAGAAACAGCAATAGGAACAGACAAGCAAAACAGACCAGAAAACAAAGACCAGGAGGGAAAGACAGCAAGCAGGGAGAAGTGAGATGAGTGTGATGCAGAAAGTCAGGGGTCTAAAGCAGGTAACGGTACACTAAGGTCCACAGGCCGAGCCCAGCCCACCACCATTCTTATAAATAACGTGTCACTGGAACACAGTCATGCCCATCTGTTTACATACTGTCTATGCCTTTTTTACACAGCAATGGCAGAGTTGAATAGTTGTGACAGAGACTGGTTGGCCTGAAAAGTCTAAAATATTTACTATCTGGCCCTTTACAGAAAAGGTTTACCTACCTCTGTTCTAAAATAGAAGGTAATTTGAGATTCATGTGATTAAAGGTAGAGATGATAAAGCTCCAGGTCAGCCAAATGGATATTGGTAAAGCTGAGGCCAGAATTTAGCTTTCATAACCTCCATCTTTGTTCTTTCCTGTGCTCCTCCTCAAATATCTCCCTCTTTTCATGGTCAGGCTTCTGACCCCGGGTTAGGGCATGATGAGCCATCCAGTGGGGCTCTGAGCCGGATGCCTGGCTGGGGTTTCCTGCTGACTCTGACTCTGCTCCTGGTTCCAACTCTTAAGACAGCCATCACGAAGGGACATTCATTATCCTTGAAGAAGTAGTGACCAGGTTTAAAGTAGTCAGGAATGACACAGAGGACCAGAGAAGTTGCCTAAGAGGGCAAAGAGGAAGAAATGCCTCAGCAGTGAAGAGGGCACAGTCCTAGAGGAAGGAAATATTTCATGGTATCTGGAAGAAATATAGTCCAATCTCTCCAAATTGGACCCTGCATCAACAGGTCCTACAGAATTTAGCAGGTGCTCTCTTGCCTCCCAGTCCTCTTTTCTTCAAGGTGATGATTCTAAAGACATTTTACCTTTAATTTTCAGGGACCTTTTCCAGATGCTTTCCAAATCTTCTCTTTCTCCTGTCTCCCTGTAGAGTGAGCATGCTCTATTTAAAGGACAGAGCACAGTCTGGGCACCAACTCTCCGGGTGGGACAGACAGAGCAGACACTGAGCATCAGCAGGGCGGGCCCCAAGAAAATCCTCTTTGTTGACCACTGTGATCCATGGAGGCTTCTGTGGGTTGGGTGGTCTCGGGAGAGAGTAAAATAGGATGGTCATAGCACCGACATGAAAGAAAGAAGTTATAGGAGAGAAGGCTTCTCCCTTGTGCTCCTTTGGAAATAATCTCCCCCACTGATCTTGTCTCATTCTAAAGTGCTTTTCTTCTTTCTTTCAGTTGATCTACAATCTAAAGAAAATGTCCTATCAGCAGCAGCAACAATGCAAAGTTCCCTGCCAGCCCCCTCCCCAGGTCCCTGAGCCCTGCCCTCCCAAGGTGCCTGTGCCTTGCCCTCCCAAGGTGCCTGAGCCGTGTCCCCCACCTCCCGGCCAGCAGGAGTATCCCCCTGTTAAGTGCCCCCCTGGCCAGCAAAAATACCCGCCGAAGCAGAAGTGACACCTCTGAAGCCACCCTCTCCGACCTGGTCATGAAGATACCGCACCCCCTTGCTCACTCCTGCCCCATCACTTCCAGCAACAACAGGGAGCACACACAACCTAGAAGATGCTGCCTCTCTTGAGACTCAAGAAGAAAGATATTGTCATAGTCTACTGGATTTTCCTCCTCCAATCAACGACTCCTCCCAGCTCCTCTCCCAGGAAGCCACACGATTTAGACAGAAGTGCCATGTTCTCAGACCCTTCCCTAGAGGCCATATGTGTTCTTGCCCTTCTCCATCCACTGTCCTGGTCGGGACCAGGCCAGACTTTCCAGCTGCCATCTCCTCTACCACGTTGCCTTCTGCTGGTTGTACAAGCTCACTACAAGGACACAGATTTCCTTGCTCAGCAGTCTGCCTCCGTGGGTTTCAACTCCATGAAAGTTTCTAGGAGCAAACATGATTGAAAAATTAAAACAAGGAAACTGTTTAAATCAAATGAAAGTTTCCTAGAGTTCTTCACAGCACAACTGCACACTCTTTAGCGAAGAGAAGGAGGTCTTCTGTTTGTTATTTCCCACAACCCCTAAGAAAGCTCACCCCTCCCTCTGGACTCTGACTCCATTAAAATGACTCCATGCTCTACGATGCTCCTTCCTCCCTGCTTCTCAATAAAAAATATTCATCCCTGATTGGCCAAGTCTCTGCTCTCTTGCTGGGATTGGGCGTAAGCCACAGAAGGAGAAATCAGGGCCCACGAAAGGAAGCAAAGACTAAGTGGGAAATCCTTGGAAGGAACTTGGAGGAGATCAGGGGCCACAAGAGAAGGAGATGGGCACCCTGCGCAAGACAGCAGGTCTCCTTTTCCTTTCTGGTCACCCATTCTCAGTGCCCCAAAGGGCCACATGTCTCCCAAGCCCACCTCTACACCCAGCACCTATCTTTTCCACAGAAGGACTTACCATGCAGGGGAAGTGGAGAGTGTTGACAATGGAGCCACCAATCAGGTCAGGGCTGCAGGATGGGCTGAGCATGAGATGGGCTCTGCAAGGTCCAGGGAGGTCCATGGGACCAGTACTTGGGACAAGAATTGCCAACCAGGCCCTGTGTGGAGACTGTCCTGGAGGGGATGGACCCCAGAGAGTGTTACCTACTGCAGCGGTTCTTAAGCTGCTTGGTCATTGGGAAAGATTTACACTCTTAAAATTATTGAAGAATAATTTAGCACTTT
This sequence comes from Equus quagga, assembly GCF_021613505.1. Lineage (NCBI taxonomy): Eukaryota > Metazoa > Chordata > Mammalia > Perissodactyla > Equidae > Equus > Equus quagga. The sequence continues at coordinate 40,142,838 of NC_060279.1, read as the reverse complement.
AGTTATTGTGAATTTTATCAATTGATATTTCTCTTATTGGAAATTAAAACTGAGAATATTTTAAAACACACTATACACAAGTAGGCATTGCACTAGCTGTCAGAGTGATAATATCACCGCATGTCATGTTGTCTCTTCTGTCATTTCTACCGTAGACTTAAAGATAAAAGAGAGTGAAAAAGTCAAACAACATCTGAACATCATTATGAAAATAGTTTTAACCCATGGACCTCACTGAAAGCACCTTGAGAACCCCCAGGGTGTTCACACCACACTTTGAGGACTGCTGGCTTAGATAGTCACTGTGGGGCGGGCCTCCAGTGTCCCTGAGCCTGAGCCTGAGACAGGTGTGGAAGGTCTAAGGAAGTCCTGCTTGCATTTCAGCGTCAGCTTACAGGTTGGGTTATTTATGTCTGTCCTTTACTCTGATAAATCAAGTTCTGTACTCTAACTCAACAATCATTGATTAGCACCAATGAAATGTCTGGAACTGATAAAACCCAGAGATAAAGAAAAGAAGATAATGAGACTCTCTAGAGAAGCCTCCTCAGTGGTCTGCTGAGATGGTGGGGACTGATACATGCCTCGTGGACCATTAGATCATATCTGACAAGGGCAGAGGGTGTGCTGGGGTGATGTGTGGAATATGGAAGGTGAAGAAGAAGGAAGAGCAGATGATGACTCCTTGGTTTCTTGCCTGGACTTCTCCCTTGGGCTCTTAAGTGCCACAGGCAAGACCTTTCTTGAGAGCTAATCATATCCAGTGATGATGGAAGTTTGAGTTTAATCACATTCCATGTTTTCCCCAATTCTCCTCCCACCAGCCTCATAGTAGCCTCTCTCTTACTTCCATGGAGGTAAAATTAGGTCACAGTCAATTGAAAAATATATGTGCAAAGTAAGAAATTTCAAGAACAATTGAGAGAAAGTGTAGAAGAGAGAGGCTAAGGACTAATTTTACCTACAGTAGGATTGAGAAGAGTTGTGAGTCTTTCCCCCAAACTCCACCCATTCCCCTTCCTCCCAGTTGATTGCAGGGTCCTGGGTCCATTCATTGTGCCCAGGAATGTCTGTGGTGGTTAATTTCAGATTCTGAAACAGAGAGAGACCAGAAGTAGCTCTGGTTCTGGTTCTAAGTCTTGTTACTGATCTCTTCCACTGGCCCTAAATCGTTCTCATGCTGACTCTGCTTTGTAGGTGTATAGAATGCATTTTCTCCACAGTTTTCAAAGCTTGGAGTCCTTTTTAAAGATCAACAGGAAGAATTTCTTAAATAACTTTAGGCTAAAACTATTACCTGGGTAAGTAAGGATGTCCATTCATCCACTGGCCTGCCCAAACCCCTAAGGTGTTTCAGCAGCTGGGAACTGGCAGTATGGAAAGACCAGAGACTCCTGGGCTGTGCCCAGGTAAGGAGCACAAGGTGAGTGCCTTTGTGGGGAGCAGACTGAGCAGGATGAGGTTTCCATTTCTTTATTTTGAGAGATTAAGCATGACAAACCTTCTCCTGGCCAGCTGACCAGTCCAGGAATCCATCTCTTCCTGGTGAAGAAAGCAAAGCGTGCAGTATCCATCCATGAAGATAACTGAAGAATGGAAGACTGGATAAACTGCCAATGGAAGGTCAATGGATAGGAAAGTTCTGGAATGAGACATCATCCCCCGAGGTGACACCTCCCCAGGAAGGTTTCTGTGATCAACCAACTTCCTCCCACTGGGCTTCCACAGCATGTTGATGAGACTTCTGTCATGCTTCTGTACTTTCACTCTGTCTAAACATTTGTAACACACTCACCCTGCCCCACACAGACTGTGAGGTCCTCCAGGGCTCTCTGCATCTTCACACCCTGACACTGCCCCCTGACACACACATGCACACACGAGGGCCTGGTCTCTGGTTGGAGCTCAAGGACTGTTTAACTAAACTATTTAAACTCCATTTGATCCTAAAGCTCGGAGCTGGAGGTGGTATTGTTGATGTTGATAGTAATTTCATTTCAAGAACCTGAAAGAGATAGTGGGATTGTACTGGGGGTTAGGAAAGATGCTGAGTCCCAGCCCTGGGATCCCTGCAGAATGCCTGTTTCCTGGGGATGTGGAGCTCAGCAAGTCCTTTCTGCTCATCTCCTTGCAGACGCCAGGATCTCCTGAATGCCTCAGTGCAGCTGCCAAGTAGGGGTCCCCCCTGGGGCTTAGAGCAACAATATCTCTGCAGGGCTGTGAGCACTGCACAGACAACAGAGCCTCCTGTCACACCGCGTGGGCACCGTGCTCACACTGGCAGCTGTAGTTAAGGGAACCAGGGACCCAGACCACAGACAGTGTTCTGGTAGACCTGGACTAGAACTTAATTTCCTTGGAGACTGTACTTTTCTCCTCCTTCTGCAATCATCTTCAGCTTGTGCTCAGGCTAAGGTAACAAAAGCCTGTGGTTTTACTGACTGTCTTTTCTGATGTTCAATTTTGACTTTTAATTGGCCAATTCAAATTGGCTTGTATTAACTTCACTGAAGAAACAGAGGCCAGGTGTTAAAGTAACCAGGGATAGCATAGATGGAGAAGAGAAATAGCCAATAAGTCTAGGGGAAAAGACAAAATATCTTCATAACTGGCACAGATCAAAAGACAGGAAATTTTGCATGACACACTAAAACCATCAGTCCCGCCTCCCACCAAACTAAATATTCTTAATTGAACTTAATTAAACATTTTTGGGCCAGAGAACTCACTAACTTAGGAAGTGCTGCTAAATTTGGGTGGCAGGGACTTCATCTTTACCTCCTAGCACTTCCCTCCACTCATCCTGTTCCCACTCTCTGGAACATTCGGGAGCACATCTCTATGAGGAATAGCTGTGAACTATGTGCAGTCTTAACCCCTCAAACCTTTGCTTCCTCAGACTAAAAACCCCCCACTCGATTTTTTCCATTTCTTAACAGGCACTATGTCTCGGTGTTCCCCAAAAGTTTTGCTTTTTCTCTGAGTCATGGCGATGCGAGCATGATCCTCTTACAGGGCAGAACCCTCTAGGGCTGGGGTAGCTGTGGGCAGACATGGGGCATCTTAGTGCAGCCCCAGAGGACTCCCCTTGGTTGAGAACCTGCTCCTTGGAGGCTACAGTGGGCTGGGAGTGAGTGGGAAAGATGAGACGATCTTCGTCCCAGAGAATGAGGAAGCGGGTGGAGGAAAGGGCGCTTCTCCCACGTGAATACTCAGGATTAAGTTCTTCCACTGTTGTTGCTGCAGATTAGAAGTTTATCTCCTGTTTCTTGCAGGTTCTCATCAACCCAGGAACGCTGTCCTGCAGCAGCAACAACAGCACACAATCGCCTGCAGCTCCTCCCAGGGCCCGGAGCCCTGCTCCCCACCCCCAGCTGGCAGAAGTGCACCCCCTCCCGATGCTAACAGGAAGACCACCAAAGTAGAAATGGCTCTTGCACAGTACCCCATCTTCAAATAGCTTGGAATTTGTTGCTCCCCCCTCCCCTCTCCAGTCCCTTTCTTCCAGCACCAAGAGAGAATGCCACACAGCCCAGAAGTTACTTCTCATCTACTTGAAGAGAAAGTTCTTCACAGATCACTAATTTGACTGCATTTCATCAACAGCTCCCCCCAGCAACTTTCTAGGAAACAGTGAGGATTGGACAAGGGGGCCACGTTTTAGGTGTCTTTCCTGGACGCAAGACCTGTTCTCCATTCTCTATTTTGACCCTGCTGTGGTCAGGACCAGTTAGTTCTTCTAGCTGCTGCTTCCACCCTCTCTGTTGCCCCCTGCTGGCTCATGAGGACACTTCAAGGTACAGAATAGTGCTTCCTTAGCTCTCTGCACACCTGGGTTTCACCATTTTGGGGAATCTTGAATTACAAGATTAAAATTTTTTTTAAGTAAAACTACCTTAAACAATGGAAAATTCTTCAGAATTTCTTTACGTTCCAATTCTTCACCCTCAATCAAGACAATGTTATATTTCCTATTAATCACCTCCTCCTCTGCTAAGACAGCTGACTCCTCTCTCTGCCCCTGAGGCCGTTCTGGACCTTTACGTCCCCCCGTTCATGCTCCCTTCAATGAAAGCAACATCTCTGAACAATCCTGACTCTCCTCTCTTGCTGGGTCCAGGGAAGAATGTTTCCTTCCAGGAAGGAGTGACCTGGGCAGGCAACAGATCCTTAAGGGAGGTCATTAAAAGACTCTAGAGATGGTCATGGGCCACTGAAGAGTGAAGTAGAGATGCAGCTAAATTAGGAACACCCCATTGGCCCACAGAGACTCCCTTCAATATCCCACAAGAGGACCAGCTGCCTCCCTCCCAAGTCCCCATTTCCTGAGGAAGGACCTGCCAGGCAGGGACAGCGGGAAGTGCTGACATTGGAACTACTAACCCCAGGGCTGTAGGGATGCTGGGCAAGAGGAAGGCTTTGCAGATTCAGTGGGTGGGAGCTACAGCTCTGAGCCAAGACCCTGGAGTGTGAACTGATCCTGCCTGGAACCTACCCTGGAGGAGACTGTCAACTGAGCAATCCCTTCAGCTACGTTTCTAGGCTGTCCAAGCCTAAGAAAGGCATAGAATCCAGGAAGTCCAATTCTGCAGGAAGATTTCAGAGAACAGGCTCATTAATGAGGCTCCTCTGATTTCATAAATTAACACTTGTATCTTCCGGGCATTTCACTATTTTTGTCTTTTGATTTCACTGTTAAGTTGTGTCTGGTCCACTCAAATGACAGCAATTTATTGAACATCTACTATGCTCATCCTGAGCTGGGTGCTGGGAGTGTAGAGAAAAATAGACGAGCATCACATAAAAAAAGTCACTAATCTTTTAGGTCAAGGGAATAGTCCTGCACTGGCTATTACAGGGCAGTCAGTCTAGAGAGTGAAATGAGGGTGACAAGTGTGATGAGACTGATGGGGACAGTGTAGATTTCATGGAGGAGCCAGGACTAGTGAGATACTAAAAAGGATTCTGCAGGGTGAACCAAATGTTGATGGTCAGAGAAGGATGGAAGGGCATTCCATGCAGAGGAAACAACCCATGAAAGCTAAATCAATCATCATTTCCTACATCCATTCAGAATTGATCCTATGACTTCATCCAATAAGTATCAACTAAAGGCCAAGTTTTTCCTGACTCTGTTCTCAGAACTGGATACTGAGCATCACTGTGAAATTGGATGTGAGGTGACAAGAAAAGGAGGGAGCTGACAGCTTGAATGCTTCAGTACAGCAGCCAGATGCCCAGCCAAGCCAATACCAGAGTCAAGTGATAATTGGAATTTTGACCTGTGCTTATCCAGTGGTACCGAAATCAATCCTAGGTTTATTCCCCCACGTCCTGAATGACTTGTTGGAACAGAGAACCTCAACAATTGGAAGAATTTGCAAATTGGATCCTTCACTTTGGGTAAGGGCTATTATGGAAAAAAAAGACAAAGGAAGTCCCTGGAACTCAACCTCCCCATCAAAATTATAAGCCAAAACCAAAATTTCATGCCTGGAGAGACTGCAGAGATTGGCCAGCCTTAAAATGCTTGAAAGGCACAGGGATAGCCATCCCTGTTATGTCTCCATTGAATCGCCAGGCTAGGCCAGGCCAAATGTGTAGCTCTTGGAGACTGACAGCAAATTATCTTGAACCCACTGTCCCTGCTGTGGCCTCTTTGCTGGGGCAAATCAACACAGCCCTGGATCCTGGGATAGCACGTTGGAGAGTAGCCTGGTCAGCTACAGGTGGATTAGAGAAGAGGCGCAAAATTGCTGGAGAAGCTGAAGTTATGTCTCAGCTCTGAACTGGGGTCACAGACATGAAAGGATGGGTTGAAGAGCCCAGAGACAATGGGATCTAATGTGTCACCAGATTAGAATCTCTTCAACAAGGCTTTAATCTGTCACAAACTGCTGTCTGAACACTTCCTGGGCCAGGACGTTCAACTTTAGGTAGGGATCCTGGCAATGGGGGTCACAGTAAACAGTCTCTTTAGGTAATTATGGGTCTTCTTTCCCACACTCACCAAATTCTGCCCCAGGAACTGTACAAAACAGTCATGCTCCCTGCAAGGGGTGGCCCCCCAGGGCTGTACAGACAGTCTGGGGCTGGACTTTCCTCCACCTGTTCCACCATCTTTACCTCCCCTATTGTCTGCTGTTGGCCAGACAAATTCCTTAGGACAAGGACTAAAGTCCTAAAGTTGCAACAATCCATGTCATAACAATTGTTAGTGTCTTGAAGATCAAAGAAGAGTGAGTTAATAGAATGGAACGGTGGTTAAACAAAGTAAACCATGGATGTGTTTATCTGGCAACCTGTACAGTCAGGACCAGGTTCTGGGAAGACAGTCCTGGCTCTTCCCTGGGCAGCACCTTCCCCCATGTGCCTTCTCCCACTCTCTGCTCCCTGACACAAAGCCCTGACTAACGGCTCTGTACACCCATATGCTTATCTGCCCTCCTTGCAGATCAGTGGGCCACACTGAACAAGCTGGCCTGCCCTTCTTTGTGTCTTCACAATGAGGCCTGGGGCCCAGAACATAGTAGGTGCTCAGTAGATGGTTACTGATTACCCAGAAATTTTAGAGAAGAATAGAAATAGATCTACATATAATACACAAGCCCATCTATGAAGTAATATGACACAGTCCTCATATTTCTTATTGAAAATCTCAGGGCTGTGGACTCCTGGCATGATGGAGTCTGTTCCCAGCACAGAGACCTCAGAGACCTGGGTCCATGATGCCTCCTTGGACAGGGAGGGTCAGGCTCACAATTAGGGATCTAGCTCCAAAGCCAGACTTCCATGAACCGTGAAAACTCCATTTCTTGCTCAGTTCAGTAGCACCCTGACACTGCCACCTACAACACCAATACTCCCCATCTTTCCTGCCTGGTGCACCTGCCCTGAGGAAAGGAGGAAGGTCTCTGGGGCTATTAGTGGACCTGCGGCCAGCTGCCAAGCAGTGCGGACCCAGACTGAGTGCAGATGGGGGTCTGGATGCCCCAGTTCCAGGAAACCCCTGTATCTCCTTCCTGTGGCCTCCTGATTGCCCCCTGGTGGCCTTTCCAAGCACCCACACACTCCCTGGCTCTGCTTCCAGGCCCAGGATGCTCCTCTTCCACCAGTGACCTTCTCCCCTTCCCTTCCCAGCACCAGCCAGTGCGCAGAGTCGGACCCAGCCAGAAACAACTGAATTTATTGAAGGAAGTGGGAAGAAGGAAGTCACAGCATCACAGGGTTGGGAATGTCCAGGCTCAGGGACAGAGCAAGAGTCAGCTGTCTTTGGAGATGAAGAAGTAAGCAGGGAGGTGATAGGAAACAGAAGACCTCATCGCCATAACTGAAGAGTGTAGGAAGAGAGGGAACTAGGGGTAATTTTCCATTTACTTAAATCAGTTACTTAAAAGATATCAGCTTCTCAAAACCTCAAAAAATTTGGAAAAGGGCAGGAGGCAGTGGCAAAGGAGGACACTTCCATCATTCTGATGATCTCAGGCCAACAGAGGCAGCAGAGGCATAGAGGCAGCAGCTAAAGAAACTGGCCTCCCCTGGCCACAGCAGATATAAACATATGGTTCCAGGGAAGGCCTTTGTAACTCCGGTCCAATCCCTGCTGGTTTCTGGATGTTGACGCTGAGAGGAATCAGTTGAACAATCACTCGAAAACCTGTGAACGCAGCTGTCATTCTCCTTTGAGTCAGTTGAGAGGTAGATTCTCCTGGGGCTGTGTGGTGTTTCCTGTAGTTGCTGGAACAAAGGAGTCTGAGGTGGGCAGAGAGAGGATACAGCAGCTCCGTGCCCAAAGTTAGGGTGTGGTGGTTTAAGAGGTGTCACTTCTGCTTTGACATGCATTCCTGCTGGCAAGAGGGATGCTGCACAGGGGGGCATTTCTGCTGGCTTGGGGGTGGAGGGCAGGGCTCAGGTCCCTTGGGAGGGCAAGGCTCAGGCACCCTGGGAGGGCAGGGCACAGAGACTTGGGGAGGGCAGGTCACAGGGACCTGGGGAGGTAGCTGGCAGGGCACTTTGCATTGCTGCTGCTGCTGATAGGACATCCTTTCTGGATTGATGAAAGCCTGCAAGAAACAGGAGATGAGCACTTTTAGCTGGCAGAAAACTATGCAAGTTCTCCCAGGGATGACCTCTATCTCTCCCTACTCCTGTGTAACTCTCAGACCCAGGCCTTCCCACCTTGCTTACTGCCATGATAGTCAGTCCCAGGGGGCTCTCCACTGATCACGCTGACTACAAAATATTCACCCTGCGGTTGCCCAAAATGAGCTTGTTGCAGAGGATTGAGGTCCACCTCAGGCTCAGTCCTCAAGAAGGACATGCTCACAGTGGATCAAGTCATGGAAAGGCCAGTAGGAATGGCCTAGAACCAAAATACTGTGCCATGAAAGAAAACATAAAGAAGCTGGGGTTGTTCATCCTGAAAAAAAATTGGTTTGAGAGGCAACAATGCAGCCTGCATTTACCCCAAGAGCTGCCCCTCATGGGGAACAAGACCCATCTGCGGGTCTGCAGTGGGCATAACAGCATGGAGTGAGGGGTCTGGAAAGAGTTCCCTCTCACTCTGGACTGGCCCAAGGCTGGAACACCTGTGCAGGGTTCCCGAAGCCCTGTTGATGCAGAGATTCTGATTCAGTGGGGCTTGCAACATGCCATGAAATTCTCCTGCCATTGGGTGTACACCTGTAATTGATGGAGGCATTTCTCTCTTCTTCTGCTCTATCTCGTCTCCCCACCATACTCTCCAGACTGAATCATGGTGACTCCTGGCGGGGGCGGACCCATGTTCATGGTCCAAATAAAGAGTCAGAAACAAAATCAAAGATAGTTATCCATAGAAAATCTCAACCACTGTTTATCCAAGAACCAGAATATGGCTCAGTCCTTCAGCTCAGTCATGCATCTGATGGCATGTCATACTTGGGACAGGGGCAAGAAGCTCTACCCAAAGAAATAATCATGGTGATCAAGAAAAATAATGATGGAAAGGGAGCTATGCAAGAGAAGTTCCGGAGGCAGCCCTAGTAGCCTAGTGGTTAAAGTTTAGTGCGTTCCACTTGAGTGGCCCAGGTTTGGTTCCTGGGTGCAGAAACCACAACACTTTTCTGTCAGTAGCCGTGCTATGGTGGTGGCTCACATAGAAGAACTAGAAGGACCTAGAACTAGAATATACAACTATGTACTGAGGCTTTGGGGAGGAAAGAAAAAGAGAGAGAGATTGGCAACAGATGTTAGCTTAGGGCAGCTCTTTCCCACCAAAGAAAAAAAGAGAAGTTCCAGGGCCAGTCTCACCACAAACCACTGGTATGACGCAGGACATAGCTCTACTCATCTAGAACTTTCATCACATTGAAAACCAGGACCTCACATTCCATCCCTCGCCATGGTTTGCTCACTCCCCCCCCCCCCCCATTTAGCAATTCTCTTTCTTTCTGCAACTGTTTTCCTGATGGTTCTCTGGGTTTTCTCTTCTCTCTCTCTCCCTCTCCCTCTCTCTCTGTCTGACACTCTGTATCTATAAATTCACATAGTGTTGCATGTCAATCTCAATAAAATTAGAAAAATAAATTCACTCTTGCAGCAAATCCTAATCAATTAACTGATTAATTAAAATATCTTTAACAAGGAAAAAATAAAATAAATAAATTCTCCTCGCTACCAAAAAAGAATGCCAACCCACAGGCCACTGCAGAGCCTCACCCCAGAGGGCAGAGCTCTCTCACTCACCTGCCTCCCGCTGCTCCAGGACTCAGGGATCCAAGTGGCACCAACAGGGCCACACCAGGACCCTTTCATCCTGGGCGCAGCAGGACAAGGAGGAAACAGGGGATTTCCCAACAGATTTCTTATTCTCAGGTCCCTGAAAACAGTTGTCAAACTCCCACATTGCTCTGAAAACTCCAGTTTGGCAGCTTCCTGATGATTAAGCACGTTGTCAAGCATTCTAGAAGGATTTCCTCTAGAGTGTGAGAGCATTGGACTCAGATCGTCAGCCTTCGGGGGGAGGCTGTGGGAGAGAGAAGAACAAGACTCCTGGATCCCGCTCCCCGGGGAACAGGCCATCTTTAAACGTCTTGGGGCTGGGTTTTACACTATTTTTATCATCACCCATTTCTGTCTCTCTCCTCATTCTCATCCTGGAGGATCAGGAACCCTCCCGGGGCCTGTGGCAGACTGCCATGTCCCTCCCTATCTCTCCAGGCTGTTCCAGGCCTCAGAGATTTTAAGTCATGAAGAGAGGAACAATCTTCATTTTTCCCAATTTCAGTCAGGAATATGTCAAGAGACAGTCCACAAATATTCATTAATTCTTCAAATATTTATTAAGGGGAAAAGGGAACGGCGCTGTTGGGCAATCCCCACACAGATTACCCTGTGACTCCATGTCCTCCTCTGGTTCCTTCCGAAGACCTCTCCCCTGGTCTCCACGTGTTCCCATTCTCATTCACTCTTAAAGTGACATGGTGACGTACTCCCCTTCTAAGCTGCAATCTGGGTCTCTTAGATCTCAATTTGGGATTTGGTTTCGAGGAAGCCAGTAGGAATGACAGCTCCACATGTGGCTGAGTTTGTCCTGAACTGGCTCAGGGACAGAGGGAGGAACTTGCCTTCTCACTGGTGGGGAGGTGATGCTGGAAGATGTTAAGCAGGAGAACTGTGGACCGGCGATGAAGATTTTCTTAGTGGGCAGTATGAAAACCCTGAAGAGTTTTCATGTAACTAAGGAAAGCTCTATGCTTTAATTCCACAGTCAATTTGCTCCTCAGGTCTATAATATAGAAAGCCGAGAGCTAGGGAATGAGGTCACTTTTTAACGAACTTCTCTGGCTGCCAGAGGCACACGTGCTGGTGAGGAGCCTGGTGGGCAGCAAATGACCCTGTGTGCACACACCTGCTAGAGGGGAGCAGCTCTGTCAGGAGCAGCTCCAGGAGAAGGTCAGGTCAGTGCTTGAAGAGACAGGTGTGGGCTCACTCCTCCCTTTGGGAAACCACTTAGTTTGACTCAAGTGCCAGAAACCACTTGGTGACCTGGGGATTCAGTTTCAGAAACTAACTTTGCTCCCATTAAATAGAGGCTCTCAAGTGTCTGCCTCAGTCCACACACTGTCTGTTTGGCTCATTCGGTCTCTCTCACCTTTATACCCTGTCACTGTTGTTCTTTCTCCATTTCTCTGTTAGTCTCTGGTTATGGTCACACCACCACCCATTTCTCCCTATCCTCTCCTGTCTCCTCCCTCCCTCTCTCTCCCTGTCCTTCTTGATTCATCATTCTCATGTTGGATAATCAGGAACCCTCCTCAGCCATGTCCAACCATGGGTAGAGTACCATCTCCCTCCTTATATCTCCAGGCTATTCCAGGCCTCAGAGATTTTAGATCTCATGAAGAGAGGACCAATGCTTGTTTTCACCAGTTTTCTGTTTTACCAAGAGGAAGTCAGCAGTCAGTCTGCAAATACTGATTAAGTCTCCATGGTGTGCCAGTTACTGCTCCAGGCACTGGAACACACAGAGTCCCTGTCCTCAAGACATTTATATTCCAAAGCAGAAGGAAGGACATAGACATGTAATATGTAAAGAATGAACAATGTAATGTTAAGAGGTTTCTTACTACTTCCTGGTTGTGGAATATTCACCTCCAATACCTGAAAACACTGACAAAATCTGGCTATGCTCCAAAACACCAAATCTGACATCCCCAATGGCAACATTTACATTTCCTTTGGAAGGTCTTTCTATAGCATGCCTCAGGCCTTCAGGGCAGTTGGACAGGTGTGAAGAAACAAAAAGAGTGGGGTCTCCTGAGAGTCTGGGCTTCCTGGGCTGGGACTAAGACTCTTTCTCTTCCCCTACTCTCTTCTCCAAGGGTTTTAAGCAGAAAGAAAGAGGTCGCAGAGACATGAACCACTGCGCCCACGACTCCGACAGTAGGTATCAGGTGCTCCTGCGGGCCACTTTAGACGCAGTCATGATGTGCCTACAATGTGCCAGGCTGTGAACCATGAGCAAGGACAGGGCTGTGCCAGAAACACATCTCTGCCCTAGAACTCACAGTCCGGGAGAGACGACACATATAAATAAACAATGAGATGAGATATATGTGAATAGCGAAATTACGCTCAGGGCGCTGTGGAAGCACAGAGCCCAATTTGAGGCAAGGGGCTACTCCTGGGGCAGATTTGCCCTGAGGCTGGGAGGAAAGGCTGAACAGGCTGAGACAGCAGTCATGGCCTCCCGATGTGACACTGCCACTACCTGTGCTTTCCCCTCAGTGGAATAATCCCCTGCAAAGCTGGCCTGTGCTCCAGAACCAGCCACTCCCCTTCCCAGAGCTCCACATGTCTCTCACCTTCTCCATGGGCATCCTCAAGGTGACTTGCCCCTTTGACCCCTCTTTCTGCAGGTCTCTCTGGGTCAGTCCAAGGAGCTGGGATGACTCCTCTCATGTCTGCAAGGGCATGGAGAAAAACGCAAGACCAACCCTTTCCCCCTTTCCCCTGTGCCTTATAAGGCCTTACAACTTCTTTCTTGTGTGCTGGGGGCAGTTCCTCTCTTGCACTCCTTTTCTCAGAACAGTACAGGGGTCTGAGCCTGGGGACCACTAGTTCACAGTTGCCGGCTCAGAGCATCTTACTGAGCTGTGAAGACATCACAGGCATGCAGAAGAAGGGCTAAGAGGACAGTTCGTGCCTGCCACGAGCAATATCTTGAGTCAAAAGTGCATCAGAAACTCTGGACTCCCAAGCTCCATAAATAACTCTTAACCATTGAATATTCAAAGGAAAATCTAAACCATTACTTTGCAATGGAAGGTCAAAATCTGGGATTAATGATAAGCGTGATAAAGAGAGAGAGAGAAGCAATAGCAGCTTATTTCTGTATTTGTCTGTGTTGTCAGATCGTGAAACCAAAGATCAGAGCCATTCCTGGACCTAAGAGGCCCCGAATACTGATGCTTGGGCAGTGTCTTGAGGGAAAGCAAGAAGTACAGGGCAGAACACTGAATCACTTCCGAAAATTATGAATTTTATTCGAGGGTCTTCAACTTCCACCTTCTATCACACTAGGCTTTGCCCTGGAATTTATAGTGTGTGTGTGGGTGGGAGTGTGCATGTGTGTATGAATGTGTGTGTGAGTGTATGTGTTTCTCAAGTCACTAGTGGGATTGAGGATTGCCTGATTTCACCTGCTGTGACGCTTAATTTTCGTGTCAACTTAGCTGGGCCACAATACCCAGATATTTAGTCAAACATTATTCTAGATATTTCTGAGAAGGTATTTTTTAGGTGAGATTAATATATAAATCAGTGGTGTTTGAGTAAAACAGATCATGCCCCGTAATGTGGGTGTGCCTCATCCTGTTAGGTAAACGTTGTAATAGAAAAAAGACCGACCATCCCCGAGAGAATTCTATGAGCAGACTGCCTTTGGACTTTGAACTGCAGCTATCCCTAGGTCTCCAGCCTGCCTGCCTACTCTGCAGATTTTGGATTTGCTAAGCCTCCACAATCACATGGGCCAATTCTTTAAAAAATACATATGCACATCATATTGGTTCTTTTTCTCTGGAGACTCCTGATTAATAGACCTTCTCAAAATGCAAGGTGGAGAGGCAGGTGTTCAGCAAGGGATTTAAAAGGAATCTTGATCATGGCACAAAAGAAGAAGCATGGAGAGTGGAGGATTGAGTGAAATTGGATGATATGGCCCAGCCTCCAAGAATCCAGCCCCATGAAGACCCTTCACCTTGGCTTTCCACACTCAAGTGAACTGCCCTGTTGAAACCTGAGGAGATGACCATGGGCTGATACACACATGAAACATCCATCTCATCTTGGGCTATCCTTCCTGCAGAGAAGGAAATGCCATTACTCACTGGGTAATACGAAAGTAGGGTTTCCTCTTCAGAGAAGGAGTTTGGCAAGTGTTTTCAGGAACTGGAGAGCTACATCTGGAACCAGGAAGTCAGGAGGGAATCCCAGGTGTTCCCTCAGCCCAGGCTGAATCCACAATAAAAGGGCGAGGGTCGGAGCCTCCTCAGCTCACTTGGGTCCATCCTCCCAAGACAGGCACACTTGGAGAGGCAGGTGAGTGAAATGGCTCAGCCAGTTAGGGAGAGCTGCTGGGGAGCCCAGGCTGCTCTGGGGCTGCAGACAGGGGATGCTGAACGTGGACCTTGACTCTGGTTTTTCATTGTGTTTGATGGGAACTGGAAAGGTTGGTATTGATAAAGATGGGTGAGTTAATGGATAGACTTGCAGGCATCTCATGAATGGAACTTATAGAATAATTTTCTTTAAGAAATTTGGAGATTGTTCATTATATTGTAACAAGTTTCAGGTGAAACAAAATGCATGCTAGAAATATTAAGTGGCTTATCCAAAGTTCCAAAGGGAATATGTGGAAACTCAGGACAAACTAGACAACTGATGACCCCATTTTTACTCCAGGTCTCCTTCATTTTCCTTAGTTTGCATGCCGTCACAGGCTAGACAAGAAAGTGGGCTTGGGTAGGACCATTAAGTTAAAAAGAAAAAAAACTAAGATAGTGTTCTAATATTCTTATATTCTAGAATTTGGGGTGTTTAGAGGTAAGATGGCCCTTGCTTTCTTGCTTACAGCTTGCTTGATTTGGACACTGAAGTCAGGGGGTGGGTTTATAATACCCCCCTCATAAATCGTTACTGAGTGAGCTAAGAAATGGGGTAACAGGAAAGAGAGGAAAGGTTAGAGACTGGCCACAGGGCAGGCATGTGAGCAGGAGGAATGGCCATCCTAAGGCAGGAAGGACCAGATCCTTCATCGTATCCACGGTCAGAGACTACCTGCTGGGGAGAAGCCCTGGAGAGAGAGAGTGCAGCCTCCGTCCTCGGCAGAGTGAGGCTGAAAGCATCTAGATGAAGGACGTGTGGACCTCCAAAAGTATCTGAGGAGGGCAAATCAGGCTAGGGGAGCCTTCCTCTGTCTTCAACCCATCGAGGACGTTTCTGATCATGTCTAATGTGAATTGCTCTGCTATCTCTGCTGGAAAGTTCTACACCCACACCCCTCAGTGGGGTGGCCTTTCAGGTATTGACAGGAAGCTCTCTTGTCCCTCGTGTCCTCCACTCCTCTCTACCCCAGGATGAGCATGACCCTTTATTCCCCACAAACACCATGATATGATTTCTGGGGGTTTTCTCCTTGTCTTCTTCTCTTGAACTAGCAGCAGAGCACTCACAGAGTACCTGCCTCTCTATCAAATTTATCTCTCTAATTCCTACAACAGTCTTAGGATGTGGTCAGTATTAGCCCCATTTCAAGGGGGAGGCTGAGGAAAAGTGAAGGGAGTTGGTTTGCTCCTCTTCACACAGCAAGTAGGTGACGATACAGGGGCCAACAGCCAAGTCTGTCTGACCTAAGTCCTCTTGTTCCTCATCTCTACACTTAGCTATGCCAATGCTGGACCTGCTGGTCCCCCTCCCCTGAACAGGGCACCACCTAGATGTCAGAGCCTGAGGTGTGCCATACATCCCAGGAGTGGTCAACTCAGGCCACATAGAGGAGCTGGCCACAGAAAAACCCTCCTACAGTCCCAAATTGTTTCCTTATTTGGCAGCTGCTAGTGCTGAGTCCTGTGACATGGCAGATGTGCCAGAAAGTCTGATGGAAGGTCACCCCTGAGGGTGATGGTAGGGCTGCGATGGTTTAGTTGAGAAGTACCAACAACAAAATAAAAAGTATCTCCTATTTCTTACAGAATCTCTTCAACCAAGAAAGATGTCTTATCAGCAACAGCAACAATGCAAAGTCCCCTGCCAGCCCCCTCCCCAGATCCCTGTGCCCCGCCCTCCCCAGGTCCCTGTGCCCTGCCCTCCTAAGGGACCTGAGCCTTGCTCTCCACCCCTCAGCCAGCAAAAATGCCCCCCTGTGCAGCATCCCCCATGCCAGCAGGAGTATCTGCCAAAGCAGAAGTGATCCTTCTGAAGCCACCCTCCCCAACCTGCTCACGAGGCAACTGGATTCTCTTCTCTCTTCATCCAATAACATGAACCACATTTAGCCCCAGAAAAGACTACCTCCCCAAACTCATGGTGAATCATGAAGCCTCCACAGTTAATCCCCAACCTCTGCGATCTACATCCAACAGACAGCAGAGGTTGGCCAGCTGTGACATGTGCTCAGGGAGCTCCTTGGAGCCTGGACAGGTGTGTTCTCTTCTAGCTACCATCACCTGAAGTGGTCAAAACAAGGCCATTCTTCCACCACTGCACCTCTACCCACAACACTGTTGGTCTCTCTCTGACAACTTCTACCTCTGGAGCCTGAAGAAGAATCCCATAAAGGAAAGAAAACATTAGCTTTTCCTCATATTTCATAAAGAAAAATGGAATTCTCCAAAATGATCTTAAAATTTATATGAGAAGCCATTCTCCTCTCTTCCATGCCTCAGAGAAGTTATGAAGCCACCTGCCTTCCTTACCCCTTGAGCTCCCCCCAGCCCACCATTTCTTACTGCTAGTTGGACCCTTCCCAGGACTGAAACTGGCTCTGAGCCCCTCCCATCATCCTGCTGGCATCATGCTGCAGCCTCTGTGTTTGACTCATTAAAAATGTTACTACTAGGGAAACTGGACTTTCATTCAGTTAATGCCCAGACCATTGTGGATGTAAAGGGTTGGGTTTGGGGGGCTGGGGAATGGCAGGAGTTATAGGAAAGGGAGTATTGACTTAGCCAAGGAAACAGGGCATGGGTAAATGAATTGAAACTCCTTCCCTCTGGGGCCCCCTTCCCCAGTCTCCAAACCCAACCAACTAGCCCCCAAAACAAGCTCTACCCTCAGCTCCTCAGCCTCCTTTCCAGAGGAAAGGCACACCAGGGAGAGAAAGCAAGCTCGTTGGTGAGGGAGTTACTGAAGGTCCGTGAGGAGATAGACGCTGGGTCTGCAGGACACTGAAGGGAGGGGAGAGTAAATATTTCCTGTGAATTATATTTAGATTATTATATCACACTTCAGCTACAATGCCAAATGAAAAGAAGAGATTCAAAGCAATCTTAGACCTCTATTGTGTACAGTTATAAGGTATGTATTTCTAACTCAAAGACCAAACCCCACTCCTACATTGGATAGTCTGAGGTTCATTCTGATACAAGGAATGGGACTTCTAACGCAAGGAATAGCTAAAAGAAAAGAAACAAAATAATTTCAAAACTGCTCCTGAAGCACTGAGGGGTGGGCGCCCTCAATGAGTGATACTTATGTAAGTTCTGTTTCTTACTAAATTTTTATGGAGATGCTAATATAAGGCACAAAACTTTGTAGAGGAGACCAGCAAATATAAGAGCCATCAGAACTCTAAGTCATGTATATTTGTGATGGCTATAACCTTGTGGTAGGATAAACAACGGCCCCCAAAGATGTCCACATCCTAATCCCCAGATTTGTGAAGATGTTACCATACCTGGTAAAAGTGACTTTGTAGATGGGATTAAGTTAAGGAATGTGAGATGGGGAGAGTGTCCTGGATTATCTAGGGCCCAATGTACTCACAAGGGTTCTTATAAGAGAGAGGCAGGAGGATCATCTTGAGTGGTAGTACAGGTGATGATGGAAGCAAGAGGTTGGAGCAATATGAACAAGGCGCCATAGGCCGAGGAATGCAGGCAGCCTCTAAAAGCTAGAAAAGGCAAGGAAACAGATTCTCCCTTGAAGGGTCCAGAAGGAACACAGCCTTGCCAATACCTTGATTTTAGACTTCTGACCTCTAAAACTGTAAGAGAATAAAACTGTGTTGTTTTAAACCAAGTTTATGGTAATTTGTTATAATTAATAGAAGACTTAAAGACACCTCATTCCTTCTGCTTAATGTTCCTGAAGGAGACACAGATGGGAGGACTGGCAGGGGGAGGGGGCATAAAAGACTCTTAGTTTGTCAGCCTTCAAGCCCTCGGTCTAAGCCCGGTGGCGTGGTGGAGATGACACCCATGAGAGCTGACTGCTCAATATCCAGAATTTTGGAAGCCAGTTGTTCAATCATTAGTAGCTTGAAATTCTCCATGGTTGGAGGATTTATACTCAGAAAAGCAGCAAATGTTCCATACACACCAGGGCTTTCCCACCCCTCCCCCAGCAGGTTTACCAGACACTATTGGTTAGATCCAGACTGGGGAGCTGATGAATTCAGCAATACCACTGTGTGAACCACCTATGGAGAGGGCCAGGTGGCAGGGGACTGTGGGTGGCTTCTCGGGGCTGAGGACTTCAATCCTACAACTGCAAGGAACTGGATCCTGCCAATGACCAAGTCAGCTTGGAAGAGGACCCTGGCTCCAGAAAGGAACACAGGAGCCAACACCTTGATTGCAGCCTCCAGAGACCCCGAGCAGAGGGTCCAGCTAAGCTGTGCCCAGACCCCAGACCTGTGGAAACCAGGAGATAATAAATGTGTGTGTTTAAGCTGCTGAGTTGTATGATTTGTTATGCAGCAATAGAAAACTAATCAGCTTCTATAAACAGTTTCTTGCCCTCCCAAACATTGTCTTCCCCAGGTTAACCATTCCCAATCCTTCCTTTTTTTAAGTGTTTTTTACATGGCCTGATTTCCTGCTTCTTCAGCTCTGTCATCTTGAGTCATTCCAGAATGACAATATTCCTCTTACCCTAAGGAGTTTCGCAGAATAAGTGGACCTGACAGGACAAACACAATGATAAATGTCTCTAGGAAGTGAACACAGGACCCACATTCTGAACTGGATTTTGGGCAGCTGTGGCCATGGTGTCTCCTGTGACTGTGGTGAAATTCAATGGAAAGATCATAATCGCAGAGGGTGAAGGGACAGTGTGTCACTCCCTGCCCTTCCCCGCCCCCCATGCTTGGGTTTACTCTCCCTCATGGATGTTGTTAAATTGTGAGATCTTGGCCTACAAATGAAAGACTCCTGTTTCTTCCAGAGTTCCCATAGAGCTGAGAGAGCGGTCTTATCACAAAGGACAAGTCAGCAAGAAAGGAAAGTCCCCTACCAGCCTCCTCCCCAGGTCTCTGAGCACTGCCCACCCTTTCCAGCCAGCATGGACACTCTGCGTGCAGTGCCCACCACACCAGCAGGAATGCCCACCAAAGCAGACATGACAGCCTCTGAAGCCACCAGCACCCAAATCCAGACTTGAGGCTCACCACATGCACCTCCTTCCCTCACCCCAACCCTGAGCACCCCGTAACACCACAAAATCCCAACTCTCATGAACTCCAAGGATAAAACCTTCACAGCCCACTGGTGAATTTCCACAGGTGATTCTTCCCAGAAAACAGCAGAGATTAGACACAAATTCTCTCAGGATTGTCCCTGGAGCCAGATGTGCCCGTCCTTCCCATTCCCCTTTCCTCTGTTACATCAGACAGGGCTGGTTCTTCCAGCCTCTGCTGTCCCGTGCTGCCTCCTCATGGTAGAAGAGGATCATTAGGAAAACAGAGTTCTCTGCCTCCTCCCATTTTATTAAAAACTATGAAGACGCTGTAAAGCACAGTTGGTTCAGAAACTAAAAAGCACGGTCTTAAATCACCTGAAAATTCCCCCAGAATTTCCTGACTTTGCAATACCACATTCCGCAAAGGAAATTGGTCCTGAGTCTTTGACTAGGTGCACGGATTTCTCCCTCTGCACTCTGAGCCTGCAGAAGGTACTTCCAGCACTCTGGGGGGTTTTCTCTTCATCTCTGCTCTCTCCATTAAAACATCTGTCCCGGTCTGATCCCAGTTTATTCCCTCTTGCAGGGAGCTGAGAAGGTGACAGAGCCACAGGAGCAGGCAGGAAAGAGAAGCTGGTTGGGAAGCCTTAGGAAATGCCCTGAGGAGAGTATAGGTCACAGAGGAGGGAACCGGGGGCTTCACTCAAGAGAATGACTCCCATCTACCCACTGCCTCACAGACCCCACACCCAGCTGCCGCCCTTCCGAGGCCATCCCATCCCCTGTCCTCCCGTTACTTCTGAAGAAGGCCTCACCAGGCAGGAAATTTGAGTGTGTACTGGGGGCCAGGGGCAGTTCAGGGCAAGGGAGACACTAGCTCCAGGGAAGGGGAGATGGAGACTCAAGGCTGGAGCCTGATGTGTGAGTCCATCTCTGCTTGGCACCCCGACCCAGATGGGAGCTGCATCCTGGACAAATTGAGTGGTCTTGGACTTCCAGTGCATAACACCCAAAGGTGCCTGCCTCCTGGAGTCTCTGGACTGATACAGATATATTGATGATGGAAGCTGACCCCTGAAGACAGACCTCCTCATTGTAACCTCCACTTGCACGAAGTCAGATCTCCCTCCTCTGACAGATAGTTCATTTTATTCTTAACTCCCCTGCTAGATTTTTCTTGTATATCTATTTGTTTATTCCCCAAACATTCATGGAGCATCTGTTACATATCAGACCCTGGGCCAGCCCTAAAGATGCAAAGAAGAATAAGAAGGCCCTTCCCTGGAGCCGGGCCCTGTGTGAGGCAGGAGATGGAATGGACAGGGCCATCACCTGCCAGCAGAACAGGTGATGGCATCCAGCTGTAGGGAATGCATGGGAGATGTTCAGAGATGGCATCTTTTGACCACAGCAGGGTGGGGACCAGGGAGGTCTGCATGGAAGGCAGGGTTCTCAAGATGAGTTTAGAAGGTGAAAACAAATAAATATCAATCAGACAAGGGGGAAGACATTCCAGTTTGACAGAAAAGCAATGTCAAAGTGATTGAGATAATATTATTGCATCTCTTCCTTGACAATAAGCATTAATTATTGAGTGACTAAGACGTGCTGGGCCATGTCCTGGGCACTAGAGGTACAGAGATAAAAATAAGTGGTTCCTGACCTTCTAGACTAGCCCATCACATGAGGAAGAAAAATTGGGAAATAAATAACTACAAAATATGGGGATAAAATCTCAGAACGAGCTTGGCTCAGGCAACTAACAGCCTGGGATGGTCAGACAAATCATGCCCAGGGCAAACTCCCTATGAGTTCAAGGTTGGAGGAAGGAAGAAGGAGGAGATGACTGGCAGAGAAAAAAGCACATGAAAAATCCCAGCACATTTTGACAACTGCAAGTAGTTTAGCCCCAGAATCTATGGTAAAGAGAGAAGACTGAGCTAAAAGAATCTTGTAGACCCAACTAACAACCTTGGGCCTCATCTTAAATTCAATGGTAAATTAGGCTTTGTGTGTGTGTGTGTGTGTGTGTGTGTGAGTGTGTGTGTGTGTGAGGAACATTGGTCCTAAGCTAACATCTGTTGCCAATCATCCTCTTTTTGCTTGAGGAAGATTGTCACTGAGCCAACATCTGTACCAATCTGCCTCTATTTTGTATGTGGGACACCACCACAGCATGGCTTGGTGAACAGTGTGTAGGTCCTTGTCTGGAATCTGAACCCATGAACCCGGGACCGACAAAGCAGAGCATGCAAACTTAACCACTATGCCACCAGCAGGCCCCAAATTAGACTTTTGTCTTATAAAATTCACTGTCACGCGTGCTGTGGAGTATGAGGTAGAGCTGGGCACTGTGGGAGACCTGTGACAATGACAACAGCAGTGGCTGTGAGGGTGATGGGCAATTGACTCGACTGACTCGAGAGAGACATCCAAACACCAGCCTGGGTGGGGAGCCTGTGGTTTAGGAAATAGAACTGGAAGATCCTAGGAGCACATTTTGTGTGGGGATGAGTGGGGGGCAGGAGGTTTGGAGGTTCCTGGGTTTCTGGCTGAGAGGTCTTGGTGAATGGGGACCCTACTGACAGAGCTGGAGTGCACAAGAGGGGCAGGTTAGAAAAGATGTGGAAAGGGATGAATTCTGATTTTCTGAAATCAGTTTGAGGTACCAGAGTACATGTGATGGATGTTAATATCTGGACCTAAAGAAGAGCCAGAGTGTGGGCTTGGGATTCTTTGGCATAGAGTTGGTAGTTAGAGTAACAGCGGAGAAAGAGATCGGCAGCAAGCGTGTAAACTGAAAGGAGCCAGGTGAAGTCGAAAGGATTCAGCAAAGGAGGAAGAGATCATGGAGGAGAGTAGATGAGGCCAGAGAAAGAAAGGGACACTATTCAGGCAGTAGAGGAAGCCAAGGAGAAAGGGGTAAAAAAGAGGACACAACAGTGCCAAATACTATGGTAAAGACAAATTGGATAAATACCGAACCATGTTCATGAAGATATCATAGAACTTCCCTTGCCTAATACATAAAGAATGAACAGAAATACATAAACATCAGGAAAACATCACCAACAGTAACTGATGAACGATGAAAGGGGAAAATTGTGAGTTTTCCCCTTGGGCCAGATACAGCCCCCAGGAGAGGGAGAGCTGGCTCTCTGGGCTGCGTAAAACCACATTCAAGAGGGACACCTGGAAGTGAGGTAATCCCAGCAGAGAGAGGCTGGAGGAGGGCTGCCAATGCCTGGGCACTGCGGGAGCCATTCACAGCCAGCCAGAAGAGTAGACCAATGTTGAAGAACTACCATCAAAACCCCAGCGGAGGGTGCGGGTGCTGAAGAACACATTCAAGTTCCCCAAACCTTGTGAAAGACAAGATCAGCTTTTACCACCTGCCAAGCCCAGAAAGCTCCTAGGTATCAGGAGATCCAAACAGTATCAATCAGGTCAGAACTTTCCTGCTCCTTCTCTCTCCTCCCTCTGCCGCTCCTATCCCAAAACCAGGGCCAGCTGAGTGAGTGAAGGAAGAGGACAAATGCCAAATAACAAATAGAGAAGAGGCTCTCCTTTCTGGTCCCAAGAGGGAAAGGGAAAGAAATCCAACATTCAGGAAATACACCTTCCTATTACTGAAATAAGAGTGTTTATGTAAATAGAAGTGACCCGAGAACTTCTTATTGTCCCAGCATGATCCTAAAAGTCAACAGCATCCAGGGGCTGGCCCCATGGCTGAGTGGTTAAGTTCGCCCGCTCTGCTGCAGGCGGCCCAGTGTTTCGTTGGTTCGAATCCTGGGCGCGGACATGGCACTGCTCATCAAACCACGCTGAGGCAGCGTCCCACATGCCACAACTAGAAGGACCCACAATGAAGAATATACAACTATGTACCAGGGGGCTTTGGGGAGAAAAAGGAAAAAAATAAAATCTTTAAAAAAAAAAAAAGTCAACAGCATCTGTTAGAGATTTCACCCCAGGAGGAAGGGAAAAGCCAGCCCCACAGAAGATTTTTAAGAAGAACCAAG
Organism: Equus quagga; assembly: GCF_021613505.1. Lineage (NCBI taxonomy): Eukaryota > Metazoa > Chordata > Mammalia > Perissodactyla > Equidae > Equus > Equus quagga. The sequence goes on along the minus strand of NC_060279.1, from coordinate 40,119,652 downwards.
GGGAGGAATAGAGTTATTTTCTGACTTTATCTTGTGAGTCCTGCCTATTCCATAAGAACTATGCAGAGAAATAGAAAAAGACAGAAAAAAAGAAAGACTTCACCTACAAAACAGAGAGGGGAATCCAAGTGAAGTTAAAATGGCTGCCACAGAATTCCCTGACACAATATACAGGGCCTACAAGCTCACAAAGAGACACCACTGAATGGTCTGCTGACTTTTTTGGCCTTAGTGAATATTTAAATTACTGTCTTTTATTATAACACTTATGTTAACTCTCCTTACTCAAAACTGAAATCATCCATTAACAGTTAATACTGAAATATCTAATCTTCCTGTGAATACCACCAGGAGATTTGGCTGGAAGGTGGAAAAAAATGATACGGAGAAGTGGGATTTAAAGACCAAGATCAGAAAATGAGACAGAGAGAGATTAAGGGAGAGATCCAGCAAGCCACGGGACGACGAAGCCAGGAAAGCAGTGACAAAAACACTAACTCATATGTATAGCAAACATTTATCAGGGGCTCCTCTTCATACATAGAATCTCATTTAGTCTTTACAACAACCTATGAGAACAGTGAGGCAGTATGATGGATGAGAGTGTAGGCTTTTCACTTGGAAGTGTGCCTGGCCTGTTATAAGCACTCAATATATGTTACATATTATCCTAAGATAGGTGCTTCTATCACATTTTATAGATGAGGGAATTGAGATTCACAAAGGTTAAGTAAAGTACGAGGGGTCATTTTGTAAGTAAAGGATGAAGGTAGGATTTGAACACACGAATCTAATTTCCATGTCCTCACTCTTCAACTGGGGGCTTTGATACCTATGCATCTCCCCCTTCCAGTCTCTCTCCTTCTGAGACCCAGCCACTCAAGAAGACTGTTCTGTGTTTCATCTCGGTAGTGCCTTGATGCCAGCCAGCTGCCAACCAAACCCTAAACCAAAGGAGAGGCTGATAACTGGGATACCAAATGTAACATTGCCAGGAGTCCTGAGCTTTAAAGGAGGGTTTTAAAGACCGAAGATAATAGGCAAATTTCCTGGTGGAAGTCCAATGAATGATACTCTTTCTTTCAGTGGGAATTTCTTGAATAAGAAATAAGAGAGGGAAGAAAGGAGAGAGAAAAAGATACAACAGCCAACAATGGCCAGTGGAAATAACTACATCTTTTGACATCACTGTCACAAATGACTGCCTTCTCCACATCCAGATTGCTAGCTTTGGTCCAGAACTAAACAGCAGCTGGGGCTGAGTCTCCTGAGATGGGTGTGGGAACTGCTGCTCAACAGCTTTGATGAGATAAATCTCATGAACAAAATTATGGAGGAAGGAAAATGAGTTGAGAGAAGTGGGCTGCACTAAGACAATGGGTCTAACACTAGTTATCCCAGTGGCATGGAATTAAATTCTGACCCACCATCCCCTTTCATTTAGGTTCACTTGGGTTTCACTTGTATATGACATTCTTTATCCACTGTGAATAGCAAATAAACCCTGTATTGGGATTCTTCATTCTCCCCAGTACATTTCTCTTCTCTCCCTCAATCCTGTCTCTGGACCAGCTCTTTCTCAACCACTCAGTAATCAAAAGTTGGACTGAAATGAACTCAAGTTCTCAGGTCTGCCCAGTGGTACAAGGGCCAGAGCCGTATTTCCAATAACCATTCAAGATGCTGCACTGCAACCACATTCAACATTCTCAGACTCAAACCCATCTTCTTCTAACACAAACCTGTTCTGTTTCCTCAGTGCCCATTAACAATAACACCTGGGAGTCAACTTTTTAAATTTTCTTTTTAATTTTCCATTAACCAAATCCCATAAATTTGCATCTCTGATGATGTTTCTCTCATTGCCACCCTCTTTCCATCACCACCACTGACTTCCTTCAGACTTGGATATTTTCATAATTTCTTCAAAAGTCCCCAGTTCTACTTTCACTCCACCATTCCATCCCCCAATCCATCCCACCCTTTGCTGTTAGAAATATCTTCCAACACCTTAGACATGATCATATCACAATTTTAACCAAAAGTCACTGTGATTCGTCAGTGAATGACTGCCAAGATGAACTTTCTGGATCTGAGTTTAGGGCACTATGTGTCTAAGCCTCAGTTGCCTTTCCCACACCAATCTCCTATTACCGCCCCAGACACACCACTATTCCAGCCACCAAGACCCACTGGCCAGGTCTTTGAAAAGTCAAGGAAGGAACTTTCTCAGAGGCAAACCTTTCTACTCTAAGACAGGATCTGAGCTTAACCCAAGAGGTCAGGACTGGTCAGGAACATCAAACTCAATTTCTCTTAATAGGCTGCATTTGCGTTGGATATCAAGGGTGGCCACTCCCTGATTGAAAAAAACAATCACAGAACCAAACAAACAGTGAATTATAGACAGACCTTGAAAAAAAGAGCTAAAATAATCCTTGGACTTGAGCCATGGAGTGTCAGGTGGTAAGAAGAGCTTTCAGAACCTCATATTACAAAAATAGGAAGGAGAGGAGAGTTAAAATGGCTGTGACCAATCCAGAGAAGCTCTCCTAGAAAGGTAGAGAAGGAGCAAGTTCAAAGCAGCTAAATTTGGGAGGCTGGGGGAGGAAAGAGAGACCATGTGTAAACAGAGCTTTTCTGCTCCTAGCAACAATGAACCTCCCTATGCTTAGGGTTCTGTAGTCTTCACCATAGCCTGATTTCATCAGCAGGAATTTTGAGGGACCCAGGAAGGGAACAAGATGATCAAGGGTGTGATTAATCATAGTCTATTCTCATGTTCAAGGGCTTGAGTTGAGCTGGGAGCTCTGGAGTCACACAACAATCGCTACTTGATGATGCAGTGATGAGGTCACAAGCGGGACTCCCCTTTCCCCCAGCCCCTGGCTTCCTCAGAGCTGGGCAGAGGAACTAGAGGGAAAATCCACCTTCCCAAGCACAGCCATACCATCCACCTCACTCGACTACTTGTCAAGTTCACTACCAACACAAAGGGGTGAGTTGCATTTGGACAACTGGAAATGCCCCCTCTTTTACCTCTCCTTTTCCTTGGGTGACCTACAGCACCCCAGGCATTGAACAGAGTTGAGATGATGGCTATGTTTGGGTGAAAGTTTCCTCTCATTTTCAGTAGCAAGAACTGGAGAACAATTCATCTGAAAGAGAGATTCTTAACAATTTTGGAGTACTAGTTAATGATCTGCCTCTCCAGAGAGCCATACTGACTTTAAAACTAAATTAGATAAAATTTTACTTCTATATTGTTAAAGGAAATCAAAGGTGTGCCAATTAGATGCAATTTGCAAGTATTGTCAGAACTCAAAAGCCCTGTCTGCATCTAGAAGTCAAACTTTCCATAGAGGAAGACCCAGCTCAAGACAAAACTCAACAAAGGGGAAAAGGAATTCCTCCTTAAAGTTATCTTTTGTGGCTCTAACATTCATATTTTCAGAGGAATTAGAATTTCCCAGTTCATCGCCTCCTTTCCTGACTTCCTCCCTTACCCTCATCCCCTGGAGGGAAGGAGTTCCTAGAGTGGTTCACAGGAGCCCAGCTGTGGTAGGGATTCAGCTATCTTCCCATCCCCAGTCCTCAGTGAAGAGAGCAATTCTCAGGGTTTTGAGGGCTTAGGCAGGACATAGGATTTAGAGAGTGTCCTGGGTCCCTAAGTCCACTAAGATACCCTCTTTCCATCTCCTTTTCCAGAAGGATAGGGCAGTGGTCTTACAGGTCTTAAAAATGTTTATTGTGCCATGGATGTCTTTAGCAGTCTGATCAAACTTATGGACTGTTCAGAAAAATGTTTTTAAATGAATTAAATAAAATACATGGGGTTACAGAAGATACCAAATATAGTGATAAATACATCGTTAAATACAGTTCTTATTGTTGGGGCAGGGGGGCCCCCAGGACCCTAGGTTAAGAACTCCTGCTAGATGCTATGGAAAGGAAACAAGAGTAAGTGAAAAGAAGGCAGAGCAAGGTAGGAAAGATCAAGAAATCTCATCATCAATCCACTACAAGGACAAGAGGACAGCCCTTAAACGAGAATTTGGTCTAGGGCCTGAACACATCCTGGGACAGGCTTTCTTAAGAACAAAGATGGGCAGCAGATGTGAGTGAGGAGGTATTGGTCCTCTCTCCCTTTGCAGTATAGTCTCCCACATACAACCTGTCCCATATTTCTTTGCAGGGCCCAGAAAATCAAGAAAGAATGTCGAGTGATGATAAAAATAAATCTAGCGAATCCAAGAATGAGCCCAAGAACTGTGAACCCAGGTGTGAACAAAAGTGTGAGAACAAATGCCAGCCTAGCTGTTTAAAGAAGCTGCTGCAACGGTGCTCTGAAAAGTGCCCACGGGAAAGGTGCCCAGCACCACCGAAGTGCTCACTGTGCCCCCCACCATGCCCACCACCGTGCCCTCCACCGTGCCCTCCAACGTGCCCTCCGCCATGCCCTCCCAAGCCCTGTGTCAAGCCCTGTCCTCCTAAATGCCCACCGCCCTGCCCGCCCCCAGAGTGAGGCACCAAGAGCATCAGCAGCCCCCTACCTCCATCATCTCCACCATGTTCATCACCTGGGGCTGAGAGCTGAAGCCATGAACTGACAAGTAAACGTGTTCCTCTGCTGTGCAAGACTTTCTTCTCTTAGTTTCCTGGCAGTTTTTGGTTTATTTGGTTTTTTCAAAGTGCTAAACCACCAAGAAGCGATCCCTGGGGAGTGAGGCTAGGACCCCAGCCCTTCACTGTCTTTGAAGACAGCCTCCCCTCTGACCCTGCCTGCTGTGTGGAGGGATTGGATACCTTCTGAGGGGTGCACCCAGGTAACACCGCCCCATTAGAGCCCAGGCTGAGAGAGCCAGAAATAGGGCTGTTAGAGTGGCTAACCCCAGGAACCCAAGTGGGCGTCAGAAAGGAAGAGAGCGTGAGGGGGAAAGAGAAATGGGACATTGAGGAAAGATCCAAGGAGGCTCAGGAAAAGAATTCTACCCTTTGCTATTAATTTCATTGCATAATGCTTAGGAAGAACACTCTGAAAATAGGCTTCACGGGTTTACTCTATCTCTGTTCCCTAATGACTTTGTGACCTTAAGTTGCTTTAGTTTCATTCTCTCTGTAAAAGGAAAGATGAGGCTAACAGTACTGGTGGCTTAAGGAGATAACACCAAGTGCCTGGTTTGCTTGGACACAGCAAGTGTTCGGTGAGGGGAGCACGTTGCACCTGCCCAGGTGTCACACATCACACCCCAACTTAATTGCCCTGTGCATCTCCTCCTCCTCAGGCTCTAAGTCTCCTGAGTGCAATAATGGGGTTCCAACTCCTCCCTGTAAGGACAGCTAAGCATTCTTTTAACAAATAAAAAAGGAGTCGTGGATTCCACCCATGTCAGTTGGCTGGCTTTGACACTGAGCTATAGTTATGTAACGTAACCATTGAGAGAATTCCAGGGAAGGGCACATGGGATCTCTATTTTTGAAACCTTCCATGAAGCTATAAAATTTCCAAAGAAAAACTTAAGTACAAAAAAGAACAGAAAAGGATAAATCTGGAAGGACTTCAATTAGGAATGGGGAATAGGAAAAGCATTCACAGCTGATATGTTAGTCAGGATTATTTACAGGCAACTAGGGAGAGTTCACGTCAAACTGGCTTAATTCAACAAAGGAAGCTTATAGTTCATATTGCTGGGAGGAATATTAGGGTTGGGACAGGGGCACAGAACTATAGGAAGCAGGACTTCAGGACCTGGGAGCCTGGACTCAGTGCTACCATTTCAATCTTTCTCATCTCCACCAGACTCCACTCCTCTTCAGGGTGGGTCTCCTCCTCTTCTAAGGCTCCCTCCATGTGGTAAGGTCCTTGGCCACTGAAGACCCAGCTTTTGACAGGTTGGCAATGAGGCACTCCTCATTTCCAGGAAAAGAACTTGATTGCCTAGGAGGGCATAAGCCCACCCCTGCGACCAAGTGGATAGAGAGCCTTGCCCCACAGATAAAACCAGGTCATTCCAGCCCACAACATTCAGGTGGAAGTAGGTTTAGGATTTTCTGCTATCACAGTAAGGTCATAAAAGAGGCCAAATCAGGGGTGCTCACTATGGAATCATGGCAAATAAACAGCTTCCCATCCTTCTGAGTCTGGAAGATGGTTCAGGACAACAAAGGGTGTAGTAAGTACAGATAGTCCAAAATGTGCCCAAGCAAAGACACCTGGGATCCCCGCCAGACCAAGGTCCACAATCAAGTAGTTACAGAAGCAGATTTTTAGGACACAAGAGCTAAGACAAGGCCTTTAGGGCACAACCCCCTCATTTTCCAGATGTAAAAACTAGTAGTTACTTCTCTGACATGAGGAGGCCTTGGGGTCTCAGGGTCTCCCGGCAGGAATGGGAGCCTGGCACCAAGGTTCCCACATTCTAGAGCCCTGCAGAGAGGAGCCTCCTGGATGCTGGCAACCTCTGGAATCCCAGGTTAGGGCATTAGGGGACCTGTGGTCAACTATTGATAACAAGTGGAAAACTCTTCCATGTCACTAGAAATCAAAAAGAAGGAAGGGAGGGAGAGAGGGAGGGAAGGGAAGAGGGAGGAAGGAAGGAAGGAAGAAAGGAATGAAGGGAGGGAGAGGGGGAGGGAGGAAAGATGGAGGAGGGGAGAGAGAGGGAGAGGAAATAGACCAATGATGGGACATCCTCTTTCATCTAATGATCACTGTTAAATAATAAATCTCAGAATGCCAGTGCTAAAGAGTGTGCCACTGTTAGTGAGAGTGGAAATAGACAAAAATCATTTTAGAAATAATTTGAGGAATATGGAAACATGTATCAAAACCATAAAGCAGATGAACCCTTTGATCCAATTGTTCCACCTCTTGGAATCTATGCAAAGAAAAATAATCCCAAAACGGAAAAAAAAGGCTGTATAAAGCTGATTATCACAGTGTGACTTAGAAACGGTTTAAATATCTAACAGGGATTTGATTAAATAAATTTGAACCTATTACTGGATGGAACATTACGCAACCATTAAAATGTATTAAAGGGAAAAAAGTAAGGCCCCAATCGAACATATGGCGTAAAGCAACTATGTTTAACCAAAAATTTCTATGAAAGTATTGATGATGATAATAGTAATAGAAGAAAATTTGTTGACATCCTAGTAATTTTAGGACAAGGGGATTATGGGTAACCAGTAGAGTATTTCTATTTTCACTAGTTTCTGGGTTTTCATTAATAGGCTTTTATTTCTTTTGTAACAGAAAAAAAGATATAATCATGAATATTTCAGAGAATCCCAGAGTTCTTTCATTTGCTTAATGAGCAAAAAAGGAAAAGAAGGAAGAACATTTTCCTACACCTGAGCACGCACCATGAGCACGCGCCATGAGCATGCGCCGTGTAGAAGCCCTTCACCTTTGGTGCCTTCCTTCAAAATGTGGGATCTCAGTCCCAGGTCTCCAAGTAGCTCCATGGCAGTGTGGGTCAGGAGCTGGTGCTCTCCCAGGTGGCTCTGAGGACTCTGGACACAGACTGGATGGAGGCCAACTGGGAGAACGTGAAACCATCTATTTGACAATTTAGTACTCTTTTCTCCCATGTAAATGAAACCAAAGATAGACATCTTTTAATGGCTACTTTCCCAGCAGAAACCTGGATCAAAGGCAATTCCAGGGAAGATGCTAGAATGTGATGAGTGTGTCACCTCCCTGCAGAATACCATAATTACTCCCAGCCCCAGTGGCAGTCACAGGGGCCTTGCCCCAAATGGCAGAGGGTTGTATAAATAAATAAGCAACACTGAAGATTGCCACTACGAGAATCTGTGGGGTGCCAGGCTTGACTGCCCACAGACAGTGGGATGGGGCAGGACTAGGCCCTCTCCTTTCATGGAAAGGCAGTTCTGAGAGTCCATTAGGATGGCAACAAGAGAAGACTCTTCCACAGGCCCCCTTGCTTCAAGCTTTCTCAAGAATCAGGCAGCGTACAGCCAGCCTTGAAACAGGACTTCTAAGTCCTTCCAACCCAGGCTGGCTAGGGCAACCGGCCATGCGGTGGACCAGTGCTAGGGAAGGGCTGGCAAAGAATCATTTGAGTGTCTTGCTTTGAAGCTCTGGAGCTGGAAGGAAACTTAGAGATCATTTTCATGCATCTCCCACCTCCACATGGAAACGGCAATGGAAGAGATGGCAGGAAGTAACCAGTTACCAAACTTGTCCTATTTTTCCTGTCCTCCTTCCATATGACCAAATATTCTACCCAGGGACTTGAGAACACGCACATCCTTGGAGGCTGTATTGACGATGACAAGCCATAACTGATTCTATGCCACAGCTGCTGATGCTCAGCAAATAAAGAGACCAGTGAACACATTAAGTCATTTGCCAAACACATAAAGATTCTAAGACAAACAGATTGTAAAATGCATACCAGGGTATTTTCAGCAGCACCTGTCTTCCAGGTACATGAAACCTCAGATGTCTCACCTCCAGAGCTCTGCGCTCTCTCCTAGGCTCAGCAGAAATTCTGTTCAGACTGATGGCTCATGGCTTTTTCCACCAGAAATACCCTCATCTCTCACCTACACCACTCAGAACCTCCTAACTGGTTCTGAAGCTCCAGGCTCACCTCCCTCTAATCCTCCCACCGATGGAAGGCAGCCAAGACAGTCTTGTTAAAACTCAAATCTAGACATGTCAATCTCTTGTTTAAAACCCTTAAAAGGCTTCTCTTTGCCTAGAGAACAACTCAAATGACTTAACCTGTCACACAAACAGTTCAGGATCTGGCCCTGCCTCCTTCTCTAGCTTTATCTCGCCACTTCTCCATCTTCTTCTAGAACTTTGCAGCCCAGCAACAGGTAACTGTTAGCAATTCTTGGCACACAGCAGAAAGCATCTGGCCTTCACAACTTTGCACTTTTTTCCCTCTGTCATTCTTCCTTCTTCCACTGAATCCTCCTCTGAATGATCTACTTGGGCGAGTCCTCATCTCTGAACCCAACTCAAGGGTCACCTGCTCAAAGAAACTTCCCCAACCTTCCACCCGCAGGCTGGTTAGATGCCCCTGTCTGGAGTCTCAGAGAATCCATGCCTTTCTCTCCTGTAACGTTTACCATGCCATATTCTGGTCATCTGTTTATACTGGACTGTAAGCTATTTGAGAAAAGAGACTGCCTGGCATGCATAGCAGATATTCAATAATAATACATGAGTGAAGGCTCAGTGCCATTAGAGGCACTTTTTCAAAGAGGAGGGGATTATTCTGGGCTGAGCCCCTCTCCACTGCGTTTCCTACACTCACCACATGGTGTCAATCCCAGAATTCACATGTGGGGAGAGGGAGAATGGGCAGAATATGGACGGCCTGGGGCTGAGAGAAAGGCATCCCTGGCCTTGGTCACCTTCCCCTTAGACCACAAGTTGCAGATCCTGCTAGCCCTCCCCCTGGCCTCACCTGGGAGGTACTGCCTGCCTCCAAGCGGGCTTCTCACCTTGGAAGGCAGCACGGTAAAGTGAAAGGGCTTGTCACCACACAGATGTGGATTTGAAGTGAGCTCTACACTCCCAGCTGTGTAGCTGGGACAAGTTATTCCACCTCAGTGGGAGAAGGAGTCTCAGCTTCTTCACCTGAAGAATGGGAAGAAAAGTCTCACCAAGGTTTGGAGAAAAGTGACTAGGTAAGAGGATATATGCAAAGGCCCAGCATGGGAAACTGAGCTTAGAAAGCCCAGATAAAGCAGCACTCGAGAACCTTGATCAACACTTGGAGTCATCACTCATCACCCATTGTAGCAAGAGCTTCTTGCCATCTGCTGTGTGAGGCAATGGCTTTGAGGGGGGAAGAGAGAGTTCCAGGAAGGGAAAGCAAGTGTCTTTGAAAGCAGGTAGAGTTAGGGGTCCATCCTTTCCATCCCATTCCTAAGCTGAGACCCTGGAGACCATGAATCACATTAGGAGCCAGCAGGGGCCTTTGCATCACTGAATATGAGAGCCTATAGGGTATTTAATAGACCCTCAGTGTCTAGGAAGGAAACTAAGCTCCGGAGAGGGAAGAATCTTAACCAAAGTCACAGTGAGTTGCTTGTTGGAAAAGTCTAGGATTTCTAACCTCAATTTAGGCAAAGATGAGCCAGGACTCAGATTCAAAGGGGAAGAAGATTGAAGACCAACATCAAAACTAAACAATTTGGGAACATCCTTTGTCTCTATTTTCTGTGTCAGTGGTCTTTAACCTGGGGGCCATGAACCCCCTGAAGGTGAAGGCATGTACATATGTATATTTCCTCCTCACTCCAAAACTGTTAAGAACTACCAACTGGTCTGCATCTTTGTTGCGTCCTTGAAGTTTATAAAGAGACAGTGGTCTCCTAAATGTTTTTACATGGACCAGTGCCAAGTCCAGACACAAGCTCACCACGTGACCTCGAACAAGGCCGACAACATTTTTGCACTTCAGTTTCCTCATCTAAAAAAATGCAGTAATAAATAATGTCATGCCTCCTGTTTAAAGCACATGCTGGGTTAAAACAAAGAGGTGGAATCAGGTGGCCTCTCATGTCCTCTCTGGGCTCAGTGGCCTGTGATCCACAACCCCTCCCACAAACTCTAATTCAGACTCCCTGTGCTGGTGACACAGGAGGAAGAGAAGTGAAAGGAGTGGTGGACTCTCGCCCAGGAACCCACAAGCTCAGTAAGCTCTCCAGAGGCACCTGTTCCCCAGGAAACAGGATGGGCCACATTCTGCACCATTCAGCTTTATCATAGTCATTGCCCTGTAATATGCAGATGGAGCCAGCAGAGTGAATCAAAGAAGTCTGGAAACTTTCATGATCTGAACAAAGGAGATAGTTATTTAATGGGAATGGGAAAAAAAAAAAAAAAAAAGCGATGTCCTGCACACACCTGACTCTCTTCTGCTGACCCTGTGTAATTACACCCCAGCTCCCAATAATGACAGCTGCAAAAATCTAAAATCTGAAATTTCAGATAGCATTAAATCAGATTAGCCCCAATCTTGCTTGAGGGCTGGGGATGGTTAGAGAAACTATTTAGTTACTTTATCTTAAGATGTGAGGTGGGACAATCTCCCCAAAGCCATTCAAGCCACAGTCCCAGATACTGGGCCACTAAGGTTGATTTTTGAGGGCTCAGATCCCAAATACTCCCTCTTTGCACCTAGGAAATGATAGGTCACCTAAGGTCATTCGTTCACCCACCCAGCTGGGACACTGCCATGTGCAGAAGACAGAAGACTGAATCTACTTGTGGGTGGATTACCTAATCAAAGAGGAAGAGCTCCCACACACACATGCACCCACACACTGACAAGGTCATATAAACACCCAGGGTAATCATTCATGATCACATTCATAGTATCACAAAGCTGGCATGGACCTGATTGATTCCCAGTCTAACTTTCCTATTTTAAAGATGATGAAACTGAGGTCAGAGTCAGGGACTTGCCTGAGGGCACATATCTTATTAGGGACAGAGCCAGGTCTTCCGGGCACAGTGCGTAAAAAAGTATAAGTCAAAGACTGCATGCTGGAGGACAGGGTAGAGGAGCTGGAACAAGGAGAATGGGGTGTATCAGGAAGGCTTGGTGAAGGAGCTGTGTCCTGAACAGATTCAGATTGCACCAACATTTTCTAAGGAGCTTGATGGCCCTAAGTGTTGGTGCATATGTTCTCTAATTTATTCTTCATAAGAAATCTGTGAAAAAGTATCACAGTATCTCAACAAGAGGAAATTGAGGCTCTGAAACACTAAGCAGCTTATCCAATATTACACATACTCTATGTAGTGGAGTCAGCCCTAGCTCAGTGGGATCCTGCGTCCAGTTCTTTATCCATACGCTACCAAAACCTAGTCTTTGATTGAGGGGCTGAAATGACGAGTAGGTATATCCTTAAATGAGAGAGTGCTAAGCTGGGATTTTACTTCTTCATTTGAGCCTTCTCTCCTCCAGAGTTGCCAAGAGTTTCAGATATTGGGAAGATGTGTTAATCTTCTATTGCTGCTGTCACAAGTTGCCATAACTTTAGTGGCTCAAAACAACAGAAACGAATTATCTTACAGCTTTGGAAGTCAGACACAAGTCTCTCTGGCCTACAATCAAGATGCCGACAGAGTTACATTTCTTTCTGGAGGCCCTAGGGGAGAATCTGTTTCCTTGCCTTTTCCAGCTTCTAGACATTGTCCGCATTCCTGGCTCAGGGTCTCCTCCCATCTTCAAAACCACCAATAGCCAGTCAGGTCTTTCTCACGTCACATCACTCTGACACTGATTCTCCTGCCCCCTCTTCCATACTGAAGGACCCTTGTAATCACTTTGAGCCCCGTCAATGTAATCAACTCAATGTTAATCAGAGAGTCCTTTGAGAGGTGTTGAATTCTGGGCTCTTCCTAACCGCATTCACCCACCTCTATGAGAACACGACCTGGCTTCTCCAGTGTTCTGCACATCCCTGTTTGGTCTCTTTCTCCTTAGGCTCAGCCAAAGACACAGAAATGCGTGCGGCATGAACAAGGTCATCTCATGCACCCTGTTGTAGAAAACCTCTGGAAATCTCAACCAAGCGGGACTCTATCCCCAATCTCTCACCCATCGCTTTCCTGAGTCAGCCTCAGGCTCTCCTCTCTTCTCAACAGGCTCTTAAGAAGGATTCTTTCTTCCAGGCTGCCTGGAATGCCCTTGTCCACCCTCCTTGCCTATGTAATTCCTTGTGTCCAGTGGAACACAGAAATCTCCTCCCCCAGGAACCTTCCAGGATCTTCCACTCAAAACTAATGAAGGGGCCTCCTTCTGGAAAGCGAGGGCTTACCTCTGCCCATCTTCTCAATGCGTCTGGTAACCCCTTGAAAGCAAGCCAAAGAATGAATGAATAAACACAGTGAGGGAGGATTCCTTGCTTCCCAGGACTCCAGAGAGTTGCTCTGTCTCTTAGGCAACATTCCACAGAAAAGATGGAGGAGATGAAGGGGGAGAGGAGAAACGGAAGGAGGAGATGAAAAAGAAGGAAAAGGAAAAGGAGGAGGAGAGTCTCCCATCCTATACCTGATCCCCCAGTTCCCAGATTTCCCAAATGACTTTTTCTCTTCAGATACACCCATGTGTCTTCCATTCCTCTCCATCATCCCACACAGCCCCACTCCCACCCCAGCCTCCGGAAGATCATGTGCCTCACAGGAACATCAGCACAACTCCCCTGGGCCAGCCTCTGACCCCTCCCCGCCCAGGCGTCTGTCTCTTACTAGGACACTGAAGGGGCCATGTACAAGGTGCCACATCAATCATCCATGCACCTGTCCTAAAGGCCAAAATGTCACCTAGTCTCCCCCAGCTCACTTTTTAAACTTTTTAGGAATCAAGCATCCAAAAACTATGTAAACCTTTGAAGGAATTTCTGATTTTAGCCAAATATCTCTCTTAGAAAATGACCTAAATGTACCTCTTCAAGTTAAAGGGGCCATCATCATCTTCAAAGTCCCTGGAATTTAGTCAACTTTAGCAAACAAGCACAAGGCCACCACTTTATTGTCTAGGGGCTCTTTTCATTAACGAATCTTTTCCCATTTTCCATTACACGAGATCCTCCTCTACTCCCAGTTGTCTCCCACATTAACCTTCTTCATTCCTTAATTAATGCATTTACTCCATCAATAATCTTTTATCTTCCACTTGCTCCATCTATGGCACAGCCCTAACCCTCTAGGAACCTACAACCCAGAATAGTAATAAGATCTTGTACATAAATAACTAGAATTACTAATAACAATAGTAAATGTCATAGAAATAACCCAAGCAATAGATGCTATGGAAGTCCAGAAAGAGGTGAATTCATTTCTGGTTTAGAGTAATCAGAAAAGGCTCTTAGGGGCTGGCCCGGTGGCACAGCGGTTAAGTTCTCACATTCCGCTTTGGCGGCCCGGGGTTCACCAGTTCGGATCCCGGGTGCGGACGTGGCACCAGCTGGCAGGCCATGCTGTGGTAGGTGTCCCACATATAAAGTAGAGGAAGATGGGAGTGGATGTTAGCTCAGGGCCAGTCTTCCTCAGCAAAAAAAAGAGGAGGATTGGCAGCAGTTAGCTCAGGGCTAATCTTCCTTAAAAAAAAAAAAAAGAAAAAGCTCTTAGAAGGTGACAGACTTGAGTGGAGCTTTGACAAATGCTTAGGACTACAGCAAGCACAGAGAGGGAAGGCACACAAGATAGAAGTGACAGCCCAAGCAGAGACTTAGAACTAGAGAAAACTGGGTGTGTTTGCTTTGAAACTTTTCCTTTCATCTCCTTGGCTTTTATTGACCTGAGTGTTAAGAAAAAGTTTTCCAGAAGGCAAAGAGACAGACCAAACTTGTTCCATCATGTTTTCTTGGTTGCTATGAAAACTCTGTGAGTAACTCCGCTTTTAGAAGTGTCATAAATCAATGTTGAGAAGATGACGATTACCTGCCTTCTCCCTCCTCTCTCTTCTTCTCCATCCTACTTCATAACCCAAGAGTAACAAACGACTCTAATTTCACTCAAGACCCCTGTGCAAGAAAATCACTTTCTCCAGGAGCCTATGGGTCCTTTGTTTGCTTGAGACCACAGGACAATCCCTCTTCCTTGGGTCTGGAAGTGTGACCTTCCAGGTTCAATGAAGAAGCATCCAGTGGAAATGTCTAAAAGAGGCCATGTGTGCCCTTGACCCAGACAGACCCCAGGCCTTAGGCACAAAGTCTTCCCATGGGTGAAGATGAGATGAGCAAGGCGGATCTTATCTCTCACCATATCCTGAACCAGTTTGGGCAGACAAGGAACCCAATCCTAGTTTAACAGACTGAGATAACGTTCTATGAACATTCCTTTGCTGCTGCCTCTAATGAGAGAGATCTGAGAGGAGCCCCTCCCTGCTGAGGTCTGGTGAGGACCCAGAGGCCAAAATGGAGCCTGATTAATAGGCAACCCAAGCAGTGACTCAAACTATGAGCAATTTCAGAGGAAGCTCATTATGGTGACCCCACAATTAGGACCTCAGCCCACGTGGTCAGTCAGTCCTGTGGGAGGCTGAACCAAGCACTATATAAAAGTCCCTACCTGGCTGGGCTCCACAGTCCACATCATTGTTGAGTCTTACTGAAGATCAGGTAAGTGGGGATGCCTGCACCCTCTCTCTCCCTAGCTGCTATGTCTCCAGGAGAGTTTACTGTTGCTCTCTTCCTCCACTGGACTGTAGTTTCTACTGATTTTTGAAGTCATTTGCCATTTCTTGGGCCTCTCAAACCATCTTGTGTATTCTACTTAGTCTCTTGCACCTGATTTTCAAAAAGATTAGACAAATAGAAGAGAAGGAAAAGACCTGTGGTAGGACTGGGGTTTGAGGCTATGGATATCCAGACAAAAGCTCTGAGAGCATCTCCACGTAAGAGATGAGTGTCAGAGGAAGCTGAAGTAGGGATAGAAAAGAAGAAGGATAAACTGCAGCAGATAACTAAGTTCTTAGAGTTACTAATCATTCACTCCCCATTCCCCTCTATCAACACTTCATTCCCCAGTTCCCAGCCTGATACTGTTTAATGCAGATCATTTCAAATCTTGTGTTTGTTTCAGGTTCTGCAAATCACCCTAGGATGTCTTTTAATGAGCAGCAGTGCAAGCAGCCATGCGTGCCTCCTCCATGTCTTCAGAAGATCCAAGAGCAGTGCCAGGCAAAGACTGAGGAGGTGTGCCTCCCCCCACGCCAAGACCCCTGCCAAGAAAAGTGCCCAGTGCAAGCTCAGGAGGTGTGTCTTCCTCAGTGCCAGGAGTTAAACCAAGAAAACTGCCCACAGCAAGGCCAAGATCCATGCCTACCTCCATGCCAAGACCAATGCCCACCTCAGTGTGTGGAGCCATGCCAGGAGCTATCTCAGACAAAATGTGTGGAGGTTTGCCCACAGAAAGTCCAGGAGAAGTGCTTACCCCCTGGCAAGGGAAAGTAGCTGCTCATAATGCCATCTGGGGTCAAGAAGATGGCCAAGAGATGAAAACCCATCCCCAGCCCATGCAATGGTGACCTTCTCCTGTGGGTACCTCTGTGTGCACCCTGTTCTTGCCTCCAGACTTCCTCAGTGTTTCAGGACTTGCTCTGTGTCTCTGAAGACAGTTCTTTCTGCATTTCATGGACCTCTGTGAATAAGTATTGTTCTCAGCAGTCTAGTAGAAAGTCTCAACTGTAGGAAGATTAAGGTTGTCAGAGGAGACCACAGAAGCCTAGTTCAGCTCCCTTGGGGCAAAAATTCACCCATCCCTGGGTGTGTAACAGCCAAGGATGCCTCCATTCATCTTTCAGAGAGTCAGCCTCTCAATCGAGCCTCAAAACAAACTGAATTTCAATGGACTTTGCACTGATCACTGACTCCCACCATGGGTGTGGGGAAGAGGTGGGTGGTGTTGCAAAAATCAAAAATTGGGTAATTTTGTCTCTGCTTCCTAAAAAAGAACAGCAAATGATTGGATGGGTTGTGCTTTAAAAAAAAAAAGTGAAACAAATTATGTAAATGATTGAATCCCAACAGTCAATCAGGAAGGATGAGATGGAATGTTTGGGGTCCTGGTTGGTCTTTGTGCTTCACAGCTGGTTTGCTTTGGACCCTTCATTTCTGCCGTGTACATTCTTTAGAGATGCGATTTGTGTATGTGTGGTGCAGGCTGGTCTGCTCTCCAGCTTCCTTGCCTTCTTCTCCCTGGTGAAGGTAAAATACAGAATAAAGCTTATCCTAAAGCTGATGTCTGACTTGACGTGTGCTCTTTCCTCTCCGGTACCCAATTATCTGCTATCCTTGTCACGATTATGTTTTCCCTTTATTTTTTTTTGGAGAATCCAGAGTAGGAATAAAAAATATACTTCACAGATGCATAAAACAGCAATCCTGAAAGAAGTCTCCTTAAGCGTCACCTGGACCACCCCACCCCCAACCCCAATGTAGCATAGGCTCACCTATGCACACACTTTACACCTGAGAAAATCCAGCAGTACCTGGGACCTGCCTACATGCAAAGCTTCAGGTCCAGGATTCCTTCCACTATAACATCTTTCCTCTCTGATCCTTGCTTTCCAGAGAAAGGGGCTAAAATGAGGAGCAGGAGAGTTGTGTGAAAGAAGGGGTCCTCAATCAATCCGTGACACCTACGAGCATACCATCCCTGTCAGAAGGAAGAACTAAGCGTGCTTCTGAGATGAACACAGACTCAAGGACCGAAATTGTCTGCCTTGCCATCTGGTCAGATTTCAGGACAGCCTGGCAGCGTGCTTTCCCTCCCTGCACTCTGTTGCCCCTCCATCTGTGGAGGAAACGCAAGGCTGTGGACTCTGGGGTTGTGTGAAAGGGCCAAGGAGGAGCAAGCTTCACACAAGAGGACCAATAGTGGCTTCCTCAGCCATGCCCTGAGCTCTGACCTGGGCCCAAAGGCCCAGCCTCCTGAGGGGTAGAGGGGGTCCTCATTCATTCCCCTGGGACCCCTTCCTACTCAGTCATATGTGTGTGCCCCATTGGAGGGTTGTTTGGCTGAACTCAGGGCCTCCTGCCACTCGGATCCCCCTAGTCTCTCAATCTTAGAGCTTTTCTAAGGCAGAGAGAACTAGGGGATGACTTGGGGAAGATTTCAACAGGGAGCCCTCAGGCACTCACTGAGTCTGTAGATGACAAGCACCAGGCCCTGAGCTCTGCACACATTCTCTAAGAGAATCCTGACAGTAGCCTCACACAGTTCATATGTTGCCCCTTTGTTAAGGAACTGATCTGGCCTCATAAAGCGAGTAAGTGGTGAAGTCAGGATTCTAAGCAGAGTCCCTCTTGACTCCAGAGCAGAGCTCTCACTTGCATGAGGAAGTGCCCGGGGTACACAGAACAGATTTCCAGATTTCCGGAAGCTGTCTTCTTCTCATTCATTCGTTCACCCACTAACAAGTGCTCACTGATCACCTACCAAGTGCCAGGCGCTATGCCAGGTGCTGGAGAGACAGCAGTGACCCAGGCAGGCAGTGTCCCTGGGCAGAGCTAGAGAGCTTCTTTCCACAGGCCACGCATGCCAAGGGAGCCTTTCCAAAAGCTCTGGATTCCCTGAACATCTCCAGGTGCCTGAATCACAGTTCTCCTGCCTCCCTACCTGAGTAGAGTAAGTTTTCTCTTCCATTTTCCAGATTTGGAATAAGTAGCTGCTCCCTAGCGCCCCAGCCTGCAAAGAGGGCCCACAGAGCCTTCCTCACAGTGAAGCTTCTGCCTGGGCTGAGGGAGACTCAAGCACACTTCTCCAGCCTGGCTCAAGTCCAAGAAATGTCTTTATTCTCAGCAGTAAAGGTGTGCGTAGATTGGTATCCAAGATCAGACGCTCGGAGACAGAGAGGAAGCACAGGGTTGACGAGCAAGGAGAATCCAGCCACATCAGAGAAAGGACAACCCGCTGATTACAGAGGAGCCCTCAGCAGATGGGAAGGAGACAAACATGCAGATTGTAGATAGGGGAACAGACGTCAAGGAGCCACAGGCCTCCATCAAGCTCTGTCATGGGAACCGCACACCTTTCTCATGATCAGAGCTCCGACGCAGGCCCTGGCTGCACCGCTGCTGCCGTGCCCAGGGCCCTACTGACACAGACCTGGGAACAGCAAGGACCAAGCACATGGCAACCAGACTCCCCCAACTGTTTATACCTGTGCTGCAGGCTTTCGGAAAGAGGGGGAGGGGCTTTACCAAGGAAAGTCCCAGCTGGTAGAAGTTTGGGTTGAGAAGTGTTAAAGAAAAAACAAAAATAGAGGCCATGGTTTTAATATACTCCTAGACCAAACACCCATAGCCACATTACCAAAACTTAAAACGATCCTGATTTCCCCAAAATGTTGTCTCTGACCACAAGGGAACTTAAGCTTCCCTCACATCAGCACGATCTCATAGCTTCCCAGCCAACCAGCTACAAACAAGTAAGCTATGCAGCACTGTTACCCAAAGAGGAATGTAGGCTTCTAGCAGCCACTTACAATCAAGATCAACCGACCTCCTTATTTATATAAAAGGAGCTATAACCCTCCTTTTCTGAGCTTCTTGCCACTTTAGCTTGATGTCTTCCAGTTTCACAAACTGTTCCTTTATATGCACAACAAACTTTCAAATTTTCTCTATTTTGATTTAATTTTAATTTTCGACACAGCTAAGTCACTGTGTGACAAGAGTGGACCTATGGGCTCCATGCACCAAGAAGAAAAGATGCAAACTGACGGGAGTTGAAAGGACGATGGTGTGGGGTCACCTGCTCATTCCGTCCATGTTTACGGAAAACTTGCTGTGAGCAAGACAGCGCGCCAGGCTCCAGAGACCTGGTGGCAGGGGACGTGCGGTAGAGCAGGAGCTTGAAGACTTCCAGATTAGAAACTATTGAAATACGTTTGGTCTAGAGAAGGAAATACCCGAGGGAGCAGAATAGCTGTTCCCAAGTATTTTAAGTGCTTTTGTGAAGGACGGATTAGATTTCTATGAGGTTCCAAAGGACAAAGTTGGAACCAACGGACAGAAGTTAAGGACTTGGGTTCAGTTTAAGAACTTCCTTATGATGAGATCTGTTTGCTGGTGACAGGAGCTGCCTTTGGACGTGTCACATTCCCGTGAACTGGAGGTAGGCAAGTGGGGGTGATAACCAGTGTGAACTCTAAGCTTCCTTCCACCCTGTCTAGCACGGAGACTCGTCTGACTCCTCTAACTCTCCTGGGAAGAGTTGGGATTAGGGGCAGAGGCGCCTCACGGGACAGGGAAATTCAGAGGTCAAGAGACAGAGGTGAGGAGACAGGAAAGTATGATGCCCTCCAGAATACTCCTGGGAGGCCCCTTAGGGGCCCAAACTCCTGGGGAGCAGCAGAGTGTGGACCATGGCTAAAGGAAAGGGGGCTAAAGAAAAGGAGGAGGACATGTAAGTGATGGGAAGTGACTTCCCCAAATTTAGGAGCTTTCTTCATGTTTTTTGGTCCCAAACACTTCAGACCTGAGTGGCACCCTAACAGTAATTTTCACTGCCTTGCAAATCCAATCTTCCCAGTTGGGGTTTAGCGCAACTCTCTCCCTTTTATTCCCTATTTCTTTGCCTTCCAGACCTCCTTTCTCTCCTGGGCCAGAGGCATCCATCTGTTCCGTGTGCATGTGCATCTGACAAGCCATCGCAGGCTCCTTTCCACCTGCACCTGCCTCTTTCCAACCCAGGATTCTCCCCCGGCTTGTGTCTGCCAACCCATTGGTTTCAAACTCGCCTCTTCTAGGAAGCCCTCCATGATACAAAGTTCATTTCCTAAAAATACAGGGAGACCCCTGGAGTACTTCAGCTTGGGCTTCATGCCCTGCACTGGTCCCTAGGGGTCTAGTGGGCCCCTTGCAGCTTCCTTGTGTGTGAATGGCCTATGTCCCCTGTCAGCATGAAAGCCCCAGATGACAGCCCTTGGGCCTTGCTGTGCTCTTTGCTTGTCTTCACAGGGCCAACCACACTGAGGTCTTAGACACTCAGAGTCAGTCAACCAGCATGCCCCATGAGGCAGAGATGAAGGAGGCTTCTTTTCCTGAAAGGGTGACCAGCCATCCTGGTTTGCTGGGACTGAGGGGGTTCCCAGAATGCAGGTCTTTTGGTATTAACATTGGGATAGTCCCAGACAAATCAAGATGAGTGGGTCACCTTAATTGGGTACCTACATGTTTAAGACGTGATGCTTGGTGCTGTGGGAACACAGAGGGAAAACAGATGAGACTCTCCCTGATGGAGAAATGTGCAGCCCAAGGTTGGAAATAGGGAGCCCTTTCTGGAAATCTGCGAGCCCAGAAGGCTTAGTGCCCACTGCCTGCCCTGCTCCGTAGCCCCATTCTGGGGGTGGGGGGGGGGGGGGGGGGGGGGTCACTAGATCATCTAGGGAGATGCCTAGACCAGCCCTGTATAAGCACAAACTGGCAGGTCTTGGCCCAGAGAGGTAGTATAGTGGGGGATATCCCCATGTCCTCCCACTCCATCCCCACTGTCATCATTAGCTAGTGAGCAACAGGTCTGGACTCGCCCACTCCTGCTCCTCCTTCTCTCTCGTAGACACTTGCCTCACACCTGGAGATGGCTGGTAGAAGAGGTGGGAAGGCTGACAGGGCCATCTAACCTCAAGCTTCCCATCCCCCCGACTCTCCAACCCGTGTCATAACCAACCAGCCCTTCTCTAAGAGCACGATGGACCACTTTTCTCTTCCCAACAGCACCATCTACTGGCCACAGAGGCACTGGGCCTTCAGTGGGCCATACCCAGGCGGGCCTGAATCAGACACTGAGGCCCGGCCAATGCTAGGTGCTGGTGGAGGCAAAAGCAATGGTGTAGCTTCTAACAGAATGGGAGGTAGGCTAAATACGCAACACAAAGTTAAATAACGTAAATAACGGGATAGGGACAACGTGCATAGGAGTTCAGGACGTAGGCTCAGGAATCAGGCTGCCAGGATTCAAATCTAGACTCTATCGCTTCTATTCTTTCCTTTAAAAACATTACTGAGAGCTCTGTATGTTTCAAGCACTGTTCCAAGCACTGGAGATACAGTGGTGAACTAGACACATAGAGTTCCTGCCTCCCAGAGCTTACAGGAAGGGGAAGACAGACAAAAAATAACAAAGCAAATGCCTAAGTAAGAAAATGTAGAAACTGAAACAGGCTGACAAGAGGTGCTCTCTAGTCGGGTGGGCTGGAAAAGCCAGTCTGAGCAGGTGAGTCTGAGTGGAAATATGAAGGATCCGAAGGAGCTAGCCCTGTGGAGGAAGCGGCCGAGAGTTAGCACAGCTGGGTCAGCAACTGCAAGGAGCTCTGCAGGCCAATGGCCCCTGGGGTCTGATTCCAGACACAGCTTTTGAAGGTGGACACTGACCGATGCTTAGTCCATCCAAATGAATAGGAGCAGAAAGGAGAGTTCCCTGGGCACCTTGTCATGTGAGCTGTGACTGAAAGATGGGGCATTTCATCGGAGATGAGAAGACTGTGGGGGCACACGACGGCTGTCTTCGGGCCTTTCAAAGGTGATCCCAGAGGGAAGAGCACGGATCAATGAGGTCCAGGTACAGGAAGGCAGATTGCTGCTCATATCAGGAATAAAATGGCCCAGCAAAGGAATAGGTTGCTCGTGCAATAATGAGTTCACCATGATTGAAAGTATGCAAGCAGAGGCCAAATGACTAAACAAGAAGGTTATAGGAGGGGCCGGCCCCGTAGCACAGTGGTTAAGTTCGCATGTTCCCCTTCAGCGGCCCGGGGTGCACCGGTTTGGATCTGGTGTATGGACATGGCACCGCTTGTCAAGCCATGCTGTGATAGGCATCCCACATAGAAAGTAGAGGAAGATGGGCACCGATGTTAGCTCAGGGCCACTCTTCCTCAGCAACAAGAGGAGGATTGGTGGCAGATGTTAGCTGAGGGCTAATCTTCCTCAAAAAAAAAATTTAAAAAAGAAGGTTATAGGAAGTTTGGGCTAGATTTCTTTTCTTTTAATCTTTTAAGTCCCTCCTACTTTTGCACTTGAATTACTTACAGGTTGCTCTGAGTGTAGTGAAAACAGCCTTTGCCAGCCAGCCACTGAAAGGTCAACTGTCCCAGGGCCCCAGGACCAGGAAGACACCACATTGGGGCGGAAAACTGGGCATTGGATACAGACCACACTTCTCAAACCCAGGGCAGACCCAGGCAAAGAAGGGAAGTCCTCATCTCCCCTCTGGGTCTTCTCCCCACTCCCTTTCCCCTGTCACAGCGCAGAAGGCAGGAACCTCCTCCTCTAGAGTGGTTTTCCTGAGAAAAAAGTAGTCTAAGCTGTTAGAGAAAATATCCTACTCTTCCCAAGTGTTGGAACTCTTTATGTTGCACTTCCTGATAGTAAAAAATATTTTGGCATGACCAATAAACATATAAAAAAGATGTTCAGTCTCATTATTCATCAGAGAAATATAAATTAAAACCTCAATGGGACACCACAACAGACCCACTGAAGTGATAAAAACTGAAAAGACAGAATACACAGTGTTGGTGAGCTTGTGGGAGTACAAATTGGTACAACCACTTTGGAAAACTCTTTGTCAGCAATTTGAAGCCAAATATATGAATATGTGAGCCAATGACTGAGCAGGTCATCTCCTAGGCATATACCCTGCAAAAAGTCAGATATTAGAATGCTCACTTCAGAATTATTCATGATAGCCAAATATCAGAAAATGACCATCAACATATAAATTGTGGTATATTCATGCAATGGACTACCACACAGCAATGTGTATGAATGATACATACAACGGTTCGGATGAATCTCACAAATATAAATTAAGTTGGGGGGAGGGGACACAGACATACACAAAAAGTATTAGGATGAATTATATGAAGTTGCCTTTATGGAAGTCAAAAAGTTGAATATTGACAATTGCATATGGTTCAACATAAAACATACTGCATGGTTCTATTTATATCCTTTATATAACGTCCAAAAACTGACAAAGCAAGTCTCTGCTGTGGAGGTGAGGATAGCTGTTATACTTGAGTTGGGGGTGTGGGGACCTGGAATTGGCCACCCCAAGATATGTCTCTTTGGTTATCAGGACTATTTGAGGCTCATTGCTTTTGAAAAACTGGGACAGGCAAGGAGGCTCTGAGGAATGGAACTTGCCCTTTGTTAGGACACGTTTACATTTGTAAGGTCAATCTCTATCTGTAAAAGTTGCCTCCCTCTCTGTACCAGGAAGAAGAAAGGGATGACCTACTCTCCAAAAACTCTTAATCAATACCAAAGGCAAGGACTTAAAATCTGCATTTTATTGTGCTAGTCTGGTAACCTCCTGTAACTGACTTCCCTCCCCCTCCCAACGTTGGCATCTCCTTAAAGATTAAGCATCTTTCTTTAGGCTGGGAACCTGCGCTCATCTGTGGACCGCTCCCCCCCTCCCCCAGCCTGAGGCAACACGCCTGCCACCCCGCGGCGTTCACTGGGACAGTAGACCTATCTGTCGTTTCCATCAAGCGCTGTGCTGACAGAGCAGCCTCGTGACTGTTGTAAAAGGGACTTTTCAATCATATGTGAAACACCCCATTTGGGGGCTATATAACCACTCTGTGCACCCCACTTCTTCGGTGCCCTTTCTTCCTTCGGGAAGAAAGGCCCCGGGCCATGGTTCCTCATAAAGCTTTGTTTAATTTTCTCTTGCTATTCTGTCTCATGTGAATTTAATTCGTTCTCCAGCCAGACGAACCCCCATTTGGGGAGAGGAAATGTCCTCCTCCCCTACAGGGGCAGGATGGTAGTAACTGGAAGCGAGCAGGAGGGAGTCTTGTGTCCCTGGTAATATTCTGTTTCTTGATCTAGGGGCTGCTTGCCATGATGTGCTCAGTTTGTGAAAATTTATTGAAGTGTGCACTTATGATATTTACACTTTTCTGAACGTATACTTTAATGAAAAGTTTAAAGTTTTGTTTGAGCTCATCATACAATTCATTATATATTATTATACAACATCATGTAAGTGATATTGACACAAAATAACTGATACTGAACCCCTTAATCTCAAGTTCGTGTGCCGGATGTGCAGCAAGCCAAACACTGAGACCTCCGTGCTGGGAGATGGAGAAAGATTTATTCCAATTGTCCAAAAAGAGTAGGTGGGAGCCTGGGTTTGCTCAAATCCACCTCCCCAAGAACAGAAAGCAGGGGAGTTTTATAGAGGTTGTCAGGAGGGGCTTCAGGGAAACAAAGGGGTCACTCCCAGTAAGCCTCAGGGCAATCTGACTTCTGGGCTTCAACAGCTGCTGAGGGCCAGCCATCTCCATCCAGTGATCACAATCTCCCCAAAGGCATTCTCTTTCACCTGCAAAACAAGCTCACAAATCCTCAAGACCCCTGAGTCACCCTCCAGTTAAACAGGAAAAACAGCAAATTGACTTAATATCTACAGTACCCTTCAGGTGCCTGGCTTCATAACCAATAACCATTCTATAGGTGAGAGAAATAAGGTGAGTTTTACTTGAGCCAGAGTGAGGATTATAACCCGGGAAGGCCTTAGAAAGCGTTCCAGAGAAGCATGGTTTTCAGGACAGTCTTATACCTTTTCAGAACAAAGAACATACATTAAACAAACCCAGGATACTTCAAAGTTTCGAAGAGGTGTTTAGTTGCAAATTAGCACGTCAACATGACCCTGATTTTCGAAAGGGACTAATATGGACCTTACCAACGGGCATAGGAGGGGAAGTAAGCATTCTTACTGACAAATAAAAATGGCAAGCAATGGGATATATTGGAGAATATGAGGAAGCCATTTGGTGTAAACCTAATTCGGCCTGACCTTGTCTTTCCAAAAGGGCCTGACCTCAGCCATTGAGCATGCATTGTATATCTGCTTTAGATATTCCCTATGGCAAGAACAAAGGCCCTTGAGATAAAGGTGCAACTTCCCTCCCCCTCCCAATGTTGGCATTTCCTTAAGGATTAAGCATCTTTCCTTAGGCTAGGAACTGATTGCTGCGCTCACCTGCGACCACCCAGCTCGAGACAATAGAATTGCCTCCTGCTAAGCCCACCGAGATAGCAGACCCACTATCTGCTGTGCCCATCAAGTGCTGTGCCGACAGGGCAATCTTGTGACTATTGTGGGAGGGACATTTCAATCATATGTGAAACGTCCCGTTTGGGGTATATAACCACTCTGTATACCTCACCTCTTTGGTGCCCTTTCTTCCTTCGGGAAGAAAGGCCCCGGGCCATGGTCCTCAGATTTCAGCTCAGAATAAACTGTCCCAAATTTTCATTTATAGATTGGTTATGGATTATTTTCGCCAACATTACCTTAAGAGAGCGCATTCTTTACTTTAATGGTTAAAGCAGATGTACAATGTATGTTTGACAAGCCATAAATCAGGCTTCTTTAGTTCCAGCCAAACCAGTTTTGAACCCAAATAGTTACCCCATATACCTCAATATGTGAAAATCTCTTGTCAGTGAGAAAACAAATACCAAATGTAGACAATGTTAAAGGATGAGACAAAAATAAATACAGAAAAAAATTCAAATATTTTTTTCCTGGTCTAGGTGGATGGTTTTAAGCACCCTCAGTGGACAAGTGGTTACCCCTGGAAACTTTTTATAATGGAGTCCTGGGTTACTTGGTGGCTGCATGACCTTGGGCAAATCTCCCAGCCTCAGTTTCCGCATCTGTAAAATTGAAATGATCACCCACCCATACCTCTGGTGGCTATCCTCAGGATCAAATGAGATACTTGTGAAAGCTAGTTGTAACTGGTAAGCTATGAGGGATTATTAAGATTACTACTGTGATATTGTGATTTATAATAAATATATATTTGGTCTTCATCCTCATTTCTGGCACAAAGCTCTTAAAACCCTTGGAATTTCCTAAGTAATGAAAGCATTAAAGGCTTTTTTGTTATGTCAATGAGGTGACTTTTAGACCACACCTGAGGGTGGAGGCTGGTTCCCAAGGAAACCAACTTTGTGATTAAAGGGTTGGAACTTTTAGTCGTATCCACCTGACTCCCTGAGGAGAGAAGAGAGGCTAAAGGTTGAATCAGTGGTCAATGATTTAATCAATCACGCCCATGTAATGAGGTCTCCATAAAAATCAAAAAGAACAGAATTCAGAGAGCTTCCAAGTTGGTGAACACATGGAGATAAGGAGAGAGTGACTTGATGTGAGACAGCATGGAAGCTCCATGCCCTTTCCCCATAACTTGTCCTGTGCTTCTCTTCCATCTGCCTGTTCCTCAGTATATCTGTTAGCGCCTACAGACCCTACATAGGTTCCCTACCCACCACACAAGAGGGGCCAAATAAAGACTGGAATGCCAGGCTTATGGCAAGGAAAGTGTTTTTATTTTGGGTGATAGCCGGGAGACGAGAGTGTGCCCTCAAATTTGTCTTGTTTCACTTTGTCTCCCCAAAAGATGAGAGGTGAGGAGTTTTAAAGGTTGCCAGGAATGTTTCTGTTTGTAGGGATTGGGGGAGCCTGTGACCTGGGGCTTTTCCTACCAGCCTGTGCATGACCTTGAGAGGATGCTCACAGGGAGCATGATAAGAAATCCAGGTGGCTGTCCTTGGATGTCTGTCTCTATGGCAGATAGTGGATTCCGGAGCCAGGGAGCCAGGGAGTAAGCAGGGAAAGAGCGCTTTGGTTTTAACCCCATATATGCTGGGTTTAATGTAGGGGAAATGATATCAGGGTCGGCATCACATCCTTTCATAATAAACTGGTAATCTAGTAAGTAAAATGTTTCTCTGAATTCTACGAGCTGCTCTAGCAAATTAATCAAACCCTAGGAGGGGCTCCTCAGAACCTCTGTCTTATAGTCAGTTAGTCAGAAGTACAGGTAACAACCTGGACTCCTGACTGGCATCTGAAGTGGAAGTGGGAGGCAGTCTTGTAAGACTGAGCCCTTAAACTGTGGAACCTGATGCTATCTCCAGATAGATAGTGTCAGAACTGAGTTGAATTGTTAGGACACCCAGCTGGTGTCTGAGAATTGCTTGTTAATGTGGGAGAACCACCACCCCCCATTGGAATTGGGTCCCAGAATCACTCTTTAATTGCTATTAGCGTAGAGTCACTATTAACATAATGAAGGGGGCCAATCCTAAAACAAATAGCTTTGAATTCTGTTAGAAGTAGCTCAAGATTTCAGAGGGAGCATTTCCCATCAGTAGAATTGCAGAACTACCTGCAAGGAATCATTGCAGAGTCATTCTTGCACCACATAGAGAGTAGAGGTAGTAACAATAACAATAATGACAAATACCATTTGGCAGCTACTTTCTAAAAATTTAATGTATATTTACTATTATAATCCTTATAACAACCAAAAGAAGAAAGTCATTTATTATCACTACTTTATTGACAGGAAACTGAGGCTCAGAGAAGTTAAGTAACTGACTCAGGATCTCACAGATAATAATTGAGAAAGCTGAGCTTCAAATCCAGACTGTGGCTGGAGAGTCTGTATTATACTTAAAATAGATGTTCTCCATATTACCTTCCAACACTAATGCTAGCATTCATAATCTCTTCCCATTCAGTAAAGCTCAGTCTGATATCAAATAAACTTCCTTCACTAATCTACTCTTCAACAAATACTTCTGAATACCAATTACGTGCCAGGCACTATACTGGGTACTGGGTATGCCAGACACAATGGGTCCCAAACCCCTAACAATAAGGTTATCTTGGCATGGGGACATCATGGCTAGGGAGAGTATGTGCACGCATATGTATATGCTTGTTTATATGAATAAATATGCACCTACCTGACCACATATCCCACCAGACCTCAAACAACAAGACCTCAACCCAATGATGTTAGGGTTTTATTCAAAGTACAATGGAAAGACCAGGAGGGTTTTAAGCAGAGAAGAAACATGTGATTTGAGTCAAGGCTTTAAAAGATGACTCCATCTGCAAAGTGGATAAAGGATGAATGATAGAGCACGCATGAAAGGATGTGCTGCTGTAGTTATGGATAAAGATGACAGATGGCAGCCATGGAGACAGAGAGAAGAGGATGAGTCTGAGAAGTGTTTTATAGGAAAATTAACAGGATTAACAGGTGGATTTGATGTGTGGAGCAAAGGAGAAGAAAAAATACAGAAATACTCTCAGGTTTCTGGCTTGGGTGGATGGTGAAGCATTCACCGAAAGGTGAAGACTAGAAGGTATTTGGATATATGCCTGGAGTTCAGAGACATGTGGACCAGAAACATAAATTTGAGAATCGTCATCACATAAAAGGTGTTTATAGATGTGGGAGTGGCTGAGATCAGCCAAGGAGAAGAGAAGCGGGCCCCAATGAACAGGGGACACTGCAAGATCTCAAGGTTGGACAGTGAAGGAAGAGCCCATAGGGCCAGCTGATAAGGAGCATCCAGTGAAGGGGTTGTAGGGGTTTGAAGAGACAGGAGAAGAGAGGAGTGCAAGAAAGAAGGAGAGTCATTTGGGTCAAACAACACTAGTAGGTCAAGAAACACAGAAGTGGATGGCACCCTTGGCAAGAGTAGTCTGAGTGATGGCACAAAAGCCAGAACAGAATGTGGGTAGGGCTCTGAGAAACAAAAGGGAGGTGCTGAGGCAAGGATGGTCCATGTGGGCTGTTCTTTCAAGACGCTTGACTGTGAACAGGAGCAGAGAAATGGAGTGCTAGCCAGAGGGAAAACAGCAGTCAAGGAAACTTTCATTGCTTGTTTTTTCTTAGGATAAGTGACACTAAGAAATGATCCAGTAGAGAGGGGAAGATTAAGGATAGAGAGGGAGGGGGAAACTGCGGAGTGGTGTACTGAGAAAAGAGACCTGGAATCCTCACTGTTTAGGTCTCAGTTCACATGCTAATTCTTCAGCAATGTCTTCCATGGCCTCCCAACTACACATACACACACTCACACACACCCCACCCCCATCATCATCATCACCATTATCATTGTGATTCTGTCTTCTATGTATTGAATTTACTTTCTTCTTAGCACTTATCTGAAACAATATTTTTTGTTTGCGTGTTTATTGTCTGACTTTTCCCACTAGAATATGATCTCCAAGAGGGCATGAATTTCTTGACCTTGCTCATGACTATATCCCCACCATCAGAGGAGTGGCTGTGTGTGAATGGAAGTGCCCATGTGGAGGGACAGGCCTGGAGGAGGAGAAGGGGCACCTGCTGGGTCGTAACTGGAGGGAGGATGAGGAAGACAAGCGAAAAGGTAGATGGGCTGGTTGATTTGGCGGTGGGGAGACAAGGGAATTCTCAGCTAAAAACTTCTGTTTTCTTTTTTTTTCTTTTTGATGAGGAAGATTGTCCCTGAGTTAACATCTCTGCCAATCTTCCTCTATTTTTTGCATGTGGGATGCTGCCACCGCATGGCTTGATGAGCGGTGTGTAGGTCCACACCCGGGATCTGAACCCACGAACCACAGGCCACCAAAGTGGAATGTGTGAACTTAACCACTGCACCACCAGGCCAGCCCCAAAGCTTCTATGTTCTTAATGAAGCACCATTGGGGTCCAAAGTCATGGGCTGAGAGTAGGGGCAGGGAGTGCAGGAGTTGAGGAGAGAGAAGGTATGAAAGACTCATCCAATAAGCAGTGACCAGTAGCCTTAACTATTCTAAACTACTGGAAGTTTTTAGAATATATTACACTTTGCATATATTCTTCCCTCTGCTAGGAATGGTCTTTTCCCTACTTGTCCACCAGGCAAATACATTTGAGTCTTGGCAAGAATGTCACATCCTCTGTGGGGATCTCCCAACAGGACCACTTCTCCTGACAGCCTGAGCTCTGCTCATCCTCTCTGTGTCCCCATTGCACCTGTTCAAACACACTCCATTTCTTGGAGGTCACCCCACTGGATGCAATGTGTTTTTGTTGGCATGGCAGTCTCCCCACTGGGCTGTGAGCCCCTGGAGAGCAGAGCCTGTCATTTTCTCCCCTCCATCCCAAAGGTCTGCACGGGCCTGGCACATAGCGGTGTTAAATACAGGGTCTCCAGATTTGATTGGATTAGTTTGCCATTCGAAGAAAACCCCAGACCAGAGCTATCCTGGGACATAAGAGGCCTTAATGAAAGATGTCTGGCTGCCGGGGTCAGGCGTAGGCAGGCTACTGAGCAGAAGCATGGCTGAGCAGCCGCTCCTCAAAGCTAGGGAAGAGGCCAACACTAAAGCCTGGGCTCTCATTTATAGGGCTTCCATGGGTGGACCTGGAACTTGCATGACCGCTGCGCCCCGGTTACAAATGCAGCCCTGCCTGAGCCTTCTAAACTGAGAGGCTGAATCAGGCCTAAATAGCAACTGTGCTTCAGGCCGTAGTCAGATTCCACATGGGGCTGCACCACAGAGTTCACCTGGCCCAAACCCACCTCTCCACCCCCACTATGTCCTCCTGGAAGAGCCTCACATAGACATGAGGTCTACAC
Organism: Equus quagga; assembly: GCF_021613505.1. Lineage (NCBI taxonomy): Eukaryota > Metazoa > Chordata > Mammalia > Perissodactyla > Equidae > Equus > Equus quagga. The sequence continues at coordinate 40,088,698 of NC_060279.1, read as the reverse complement.
ACTGCATCCCCTCACACCGTATGCCACACACACAAACACACACAGACACACACCCTCCATGGGTACACACACACACACACATATGTACAAAGCACACACACATCCATATGTATACAAAACACACACACGCACATACACACAACTGGCCCTCCCCCAGAGCCAGTGCAGATGACTCTGGGTGCTGGGACCATGCCTGCTCCCTTGTCCTTTGCCTACTGCCTGAGCCTAAGCACAGGCCATGTTGGCCACAGAGGCAGAAGGAAAGGGACCGTTCTGCCTTTTGGCAATGAACCTCTACCGTTTTGTCCATCACAGGGTCCTTAGTCTAAGGCTGAGTGTCCACAGATTTCATCTGGTGTTGGAGGAATCATTCCATCTGATGGTCCAGCCCTTCCCATCAGGAACCTCAGTTTGAAGAAGGGACACAGCTAACCTCAGGGAGACCCCATTCCCGCCCTACAGAGCCTCCAGAGTGAGTGGAGTGACATGGTCCCTGCCTTAAGGCCACAGCCAGGGGCAAGGAAAAGCGCTTGGCCTCAGAAGACACCGGCATGCTAATGTCTCTATAAAGTTTGAGAGTACCAATCTCACACACCCTCATCCTCGTCCTCACCCTGTCCAAACTTTGGTCTTTATGAAGACATGGTATAAAAAACGAAATTCGAGACAAAACAAAACAAAAACCCTGACTAACTTCTTATTCAAGAGCCCTGTCCAAAATACGGTAGGTGTTTTTCCACCCATATATTAAATAGTCAGCTGACGTCTAACCCAGGCTGGGATTGAAACACTGGTTCTGACACTCCCCGACCTTATATCGTTGCAGTGCAATCTAACTACCACCAACACCATCTCATGTTTACTTTGACCCAATTTTAAACGCAAGAATTTTTGTGTCAGAGGTAGAGGGGGAGTCAAGAATTGGGGATGGGGCCTAGAATGTGGGCCTGTCCTGAGCTCGCACACCCCTGATAAAGCCCTCACCAGGACCACCATGCTCCAGTTCCCTGCCCCCACCCCCAGCTCTCCAGACCCCGGTGACACTGCTAAGGCCACATCCACTTGAGTGTTGACACTGCTCAGTGAAGCTGACTCATAGAATGAGTTGGCCCAAGTGCATCTGAAAGAAGAGGACAGTTGCGCAAGGTGTATTTTGACAGACTGTGAGGAGGGGCCAGACGTGAGCAAGAAGGAGGACCAGCTGATAATTATCATTGCTTCTGCTAGAATCTCCAGGTGACAAACTTACCTTGGTGCCCAGAGCCCCAGATGTTGCTAAAGCCAAAAGTAGGTGGGTCTCATTGGCTATTCCACCCATGGCCTCAAAGAGTATAAGGATCACTGCGCTTCAGCTTTATCTGAAACCAAATCAGCAATCCCACCTGCCTGCCCTCGGGTTCCAGCTCAAGGTAGGTAGGTATGAAAGCTGGGACATAAAGCCAATTCAGCCCCTTAACTGAGAAAAGAGGGGATTGCACAAGAAGTCCTACAAGGTCCCTTCTACTTTTGACGTCAGAGGCTATAAGTAGGAGGCAGGAAGGACCCTGGAGTGGGAAATCACCCATACATATATGAAACAATAGGGAAACCCAGTCAAAGCACCCAGGTACAAGGTCCTGAGAGAGGAAGGCCCACTCTCCAGTTCCACACTGCAGACTAGTGGCAAATACCTGGCATAAAGAATGCTTGGCAGTTAAATAGGAAGGCAAAGATTACACATGAAACCCACATGGCACACCCATTCATCTGTTCATTCATTCAATACACAGCTAATGGGAGAGCCTTCTGTGCCTGGCCCTAGGAATTCAGAAAAAATAAGACAAAGTCGCTGCCTTCTAGGGATTCAAAGTCTACTAGGAGAGGCAAACACAGAAACAGAAAAAAATTGCACCATGATGAAAGAAATATGATGGAAGAAAAATGTCCAGCTTAAAAGGTGGCCACGGGAAGGAGTGAGCAACTCTGCCCAGATGGGTGAGGAAATGAATTCACAAAAGTAGGGATAGTTGAGCTGTGACTTAAAAAACAATTGGACCTGGGACCCTAGCTTGCACTTGACCTCGAATTCCTGGTACTTGTGACTATGTGGAAGTTACTTACACTCTCAGTGTCCTGGTTTATGAGATGAAGGCATGTGCTAAAGGATATGCCCACAAAGCTTTTGTCCAGGTCATAAAGTTCCGAACATCAGTGAATCAATGCATTGACTCCGGGCCCAGGCACGGAGCCGAAAACACAAATATGATTCAGTCTACGGGTCAAAATCAGCCATGAGCTCAGGCACCAAAGAAGTTTAAGGTGTGTTCAATCCTTAACATTTGGCAACATTCAAATCTCAATATAACCACAACATTTTAGGTGCAGGACATTTCCAAGTGTTCGTACCTATGCAATGTTTTAGCATCCCCTTCATAATTATACTATTAATGTAATAACACTTGTGGATGCACCATAATGAATGTATGCCTTCAGGCCATACATTGAAAGAGGAATGATGTATTATAACAACCTGATTCAAGTAAGGCCTCAAGGGACTAGATTCTAGAATCTAATTACTGCCAGAGAGCATGATCAATATTAACTGATCATTACTGAAAATGCTCATTTTTGGCAAATTTTTTCCAGAATTCAGTTGACTCAATAATTCCACGAGGCAAACTTGTACATTCTCCTAGAAAGAGTAGCAATAGGGAGGGGATGGTGATGGGAGACAATTTTGATGCTAATTCAAAACCAAGGGGTCCTGAGAGAAGCCAGGCCACTCAGCACCAGGGGAGCATTGCTAAGATATTTCTGTAATCAAACTTTTTGTTTTCAAGACAAATTAATTCTGCTTGTGCTCTGGGACAGAAGACTGGGGACTCAGCCAAGGACCTCTGTAAGAGTTAGAGCTGAGCCTAAGTGGTTTCCTGGGGAAAACCCAGGCTTATCTGCAGGTGGCCCCAAAGCCTGGCTCCATACAGAGGCAAGCAGCCTTCCATGTAGGTTCGAGCACTGGTTTGACTTCCCAATTGTTGTCATAGATTATCAAGCCTGCTCCCTACTCATCTGATTTCCAAATTCTGTGCAAATACAGTCACCAGGACTTGAGATGTGCGTCTGAGAGTGTACTTTCTAATCTCAGGGGTCTAGAACCCATCAGAAGGCTCAACTGAGAAAATAATAATGGTGACCATAACTAACAATGTCATTCATTTGCCACGTGCCGTCTCATCTGATCCATACCACACCTCTCTACAGCAGGGGCTATCACTTCCTCCATCTGAGATAGGACTCTACCATTTAGAGACGTCCAAGTCAGAGACCTGGTGGAGCCAGCATTGGAAGCCAGGCAGTTTGCCTTTAAACCTTTACTCCTAAACCCTGGAAAGGTAGTCTAGGAGGTTGCTATCTAAGCACTCCTCTCCTCTAAGCCCTATCTGGGAGACAAGTGAGGCAAGCACAGGACTAAATTGTCAAATGCATTAACCTAGCTGCTCAAAAAATAACCCTCCTTGGTCTGAAACTTTATGTGCTGACCTGGGATTTTATGCAGGTCTAAATAAAAGAAGGCCACAAGAAACTATTTCTGTATATGTTACCACACTCTTGATGGGGACTGGGTGCTCCATGTCACCCAATGCCTCTTCTGTAAGGTCCCACAGGTAGACATTTCTTTAAAAAGAAGAGTTTCCCCTGAGGAAGACGAGAGCTCGGTAACTTACCCTGATCTCCTTTTTGCCCTAGCTACCATGACCTAAAAAACAATGTCGAATCACCAAACAAACCCAAATTGAGGAAGGTTCCACAAAATACCTGACCAGCACTCCTCAAAACAGTCGAGATCATCAAAAAGAAGGAAAGTCTGAGAAACTGTCACAGTGTAGTGTAGCCTAAGGAGACATGGAGACTCATGGTATCCTGAGTGGGATGGTGGGACAGAAAAAAGCACATTAGGAGAAAACTCATGAAATTCAAATAAAGTACAGAGGTTAGTTAATAATAAGCTATATCAGTATGGGTTCATTAGTTGTGACAAATGTGCTATGATAACGTAAGACGTTAACAACAGGAAAAACTGGGAGTAGGGAATACAAGAACAATTTTCTATAAATCTAAAACTATTCAAAAATTAAAAGTTTATTTTAAAATATCTTGATTAAATAAGAAACAACTTTCATGTTTCCAGGTAGGAAAGCAGTAAAAATATCAATTCTCCCCAAAGTAATTTGTAAAATGAATGCAATCCTAACCAAAATCAGTATTCTCAGAAGTGACAAAATTATTCCAGAGTTTACTTATAGAAATAATCAGATGATAATAGCCACGAAAGTATTTTCAAAAAAATTACCAAAAGAGGGCTTGTATCAATAGATATTAAAGTATTTTGGAAAGCTACAAAAAAATTAAAATATAAGCATAGGAAAAGACGTAGAGATTAATGGAACAGAAGAGACAGCCAAGAAACAAACCAAGTATATGTAATTTAGTCTATAATAATTCATCAATAAATAATTAAACAAAAAGTGGGGAAATTAACTATTAAATTTCCAAATTCATTTGAATTCAAAAGGTAAGAGTAAAAAATTATAAAAAAATTAAAAACTGGAAAAAGATAACTTATGGTGGACTTTTCAGTGTATAAGTGTAGGCAAGAACAACAAGGTAAAATACAATACTTTCTGTGTCCACAAACAGAAACAAAACTAAACAGCACAGGAAAAACTGGATAAAATATATTTACAATATACATGACCAGCAAAAGATTAATATCCTTAATATGTTAACAGAAATCTGTAAGAAAAAGATGAGCGATCTACCCAACACAGGAAAAAAATCATGAACAAGAAATTCACTAATGAATTAATAAATACTAATAAGACGTCAAAGAATGCTCATCACTCGTAATCAAAGTAAAATTAAAGCAACAGGTTTGCCTATGAGGTTGGCAAGCAATGAAATAATAAGAGGAATGACAATACCCAGTGTTGATGAGGGTGTGTGGAAATGAACACTCTCATACAATGCTTGTGGGAGTTAAAATTTGGACTCTCTTCAGGACAAGTTGGCCACGCTAACAACAATAATATTAACGAGAACAGCCGAGAGTGCTGTGCTTGCTGGGCCAGGCCACGATCTAAGGGATTGCCCTGTATTAAAGCCACATGCATCTCATAGCAACTCAGTAAAGGAAGTACTGTTACTAACCACACTCACCAGGGAGGAAACTGCAGTGCTGCAAGATCCTCCAGGGCCCTTCAACTGGCAGGTGGCAGAGCAGGGAGTCAATCCTAAGTGGTCTGACTCCAGAGCCTGTGTCGTGCCTGTACAGAAAACATGATGGATGTGCTCTGATCCAGGGATCCTGCTTCTAGAAACTTACCCTAAGAAAACAATCCCAATGTTTGTAAACTCAGATGTATAAGGATGTTTATTGCAACAATTTTATAAATGCAGCAGAGGCAATAATGTGAATTATCAGCAGGAGAGAACTAATTAAATAAATTGAGGTAAATCCATACATTGGGGTACTTATTACTCAGTCTTTAAAACATCCTGTAGAAAAATGACATATTATTAAGTAAAACACATAGGCTTTAAAATAATAAATATGGAATTATATACTCTAATCCCAACGTAATTTAGGCCTATAGATTATTTTTATTTCATTATTAATGTTTTCTATATTTTACACATGTTCTAAGCAAGCATGCATTGCTTTTATAACAGAAAGTTAAATGCTTTTTCTCTACCTTGGAGAAACTATCATAATATAAACATAAGGATTATGATATGATATCACGATATCAAGCATAAGGAGTCATATATAAAAAGCTACATGGAAGCCTTGTTTGGAATAGTGAAAATCAGAGAAATCTGTATGTCCATAAGACATTGAGAAATGGCTAATAGACTGTGGCAGATCCAACCTATAAGGCCTACAAACCTTGAAGGCCAGGACCACCAGCCTCTCGGTTGAGGTGCTGTGGTGGGGCAGTTACAAGTGACAGAGCTCCTAAGCTTTCCGGTCCACATGGGGCAGTGTTATCCAACTTTCACACTGCACTGAGCCTGTATTCCTGAAAGGATGTCCCTAGAGGCATGTGGTACTTTATAGTCTATCAAACACATTCATGCCCATTATCTCAACCATCCTGGGAGCAACCTGCTCAGCACTGCTATAACCAGGTCCTTGTGGCCAAGTTCTCTGCTGTCTCCCCAGCATCCAGAACAGCACCTGTCTGTGTGCAATGAATGGCAATGGACAAGGCATCAGATGGATGTTAATGGTAGTGTGCATCCTATATTCTCACCTGTTAAATGGAGAGATCAGTACCTACTTCTCAGGGTTATTGTAGAGATAAAATCAGGTCCTGATTATAAAACCCTTGTCAAGGTGGCCGGCCTGTTGTATGGGGTAAATGAAAGTAACTGAAAAAACAAAGAATTGAAGTGCAGAAGGCATCCCACTTTCCTGAACTCAGTGGCGTGGCTCCTACAGAGTTTCTGGGAGAGACCCAGCTCCTGATGTGGCAGGAAGCCTTGCAGGGTGGGGCGCAATTGCACCCCATTTCACCACAGCCCCCTCCACTGATTTATTCTTACCACTGAGCAGTTAAGAAATCCCTTTTTTTGGTCACCAAAGCTTTGCAGAAGAAAGGCAGCACCTGAGGGGCCGGGTGGTCAACAGGCCCTGCTGAGCTTTGTCGGCAGAGTCAGGCATGTCCTGCAAGCAGTTCTTTCAGGAAGGATGATCGATTTGTGCTGATCTAGCCTTTCCTTTGTGATGAAAGCCACAGCCCCCTCATTCCCCCAGAACCCTGCTGCCTCACCTGCTGCCTCCATCCTGGGGGACAGAGAAACCCCCAGAGAACACACCGGCTCTCTGGGTCTCCCCACATCCCTCTTCCTCAGCAGGACATCTGGTCATCGCCTCAGACACCAGATGAGGCCCCATGGGGGTGCTTTGCACAGAATGAGTCGTCTCAGGGCACAGCTGCTTTCTGCAGCTGCACAAAGTGATGCTCCATTCGGGAACTCAGCACAGTCAACTCACTTCTCCTGGCCACTGAGGATGGCTCTCCAGCAAAGGAGCCCTGGGTAGCGTACTCCAGCACTCACAGACTACGTGGTTTGAAACAACTTCCTCAACCTCCCTGAGCCTTCATTTACTCAGCTGCATGAAGGGAGTCACACCAATGCCAAAACTGCAAGTTATTCTAAAGATTAAATGAAACAATTCTGTGATTACTGGTCAGGGCAAAGGTATTCAATGATTTGTTTGTTCCACACGACATCGTCAGACAAGCCAATGGAGCCAGTCAAACCCGGTCATCATCACAAGATCCACCTCCTAGCATTTTCCAGGGCCACTGGCAGCCGCTGCCTGGAACTCATTCCCACTGTGCTCGCTCTCCCACAAACCCACTCCCACCTCAAGGGAGCTCAGCTTTTCCTTGGCCAATATTTGAAGAAAAAACTTGGCTTGTAAAGCTAAGATATAATCATGCCTCTTTCCTTTCTTAAAAAAACCTGTGGTGGCTCTCTATATCCCTTAAGGTAAAAGTCGAAACTCCTTAACAGGGCTTTCAGCCCCCTCCATGATGCGACCCCGTGACGCCGCACCCCTCCACTCCTCACATGCATCATGCACGCCATCCTTCTAAACCCCTGCAATGGCTGCCCGTGCCCTGCTGTGTTACACCCACACCTTTGCACATGCTTTTCCCTCCACCTCAAATTCTTCCCCCGTCCTTTTTGTCCCTCTGACTTGTTCTGAAGGATTCTAACTCCAGGAAAACTCCACCACACCGTATGCACCTCTAGAGTGTATCCCTGTGCATCACCCCACAGTGCAATCATTTGTCCACGTCTGTCCTCCAGACCACAACATCACATCCTAGAGGGGTTGCGTCTTCTTCAACTTTATATCTCCAGCTTCTATCGCAGAGTGAATGTTCAATGAGTGAGTGAATGCCATTTTCTTTTTACTCCAGCACATTTTCTGAGTCAGAAGGAAATTCCTTTTCCAGTCTGCCTCCAACACCCCAACATCTCAAACCAGCTGATCTGTTCTCCTCAAGTCCCAGGTACAGGGTTCCCACATTAATCTCTTTCCTGGGCATCCAACATAACTCAACTCCTCATTCACCAGTTCCTGCTCCAGCACAAGTGAGAAATGATATGCATCAACATTTGCATTCAACTATATTTACATTTATCTTATCTGTGGGCAAACACAGGGATGCTAATTATGGCAACTTTCTCAGCAGGTCCCCTCAAAGATTAAGAATGTGGTCTGTGGCTATAGAAGAGAAAAGGTAGATCGGTCAACTGAGGCTTGAAACCACAGTTTCCTTATCATTTTGTTAAGATAAATGAAGTGACCCCAGAGATGAGCTCCCTCACAATCTGAGGGTAGTGAGGGTAATAGGGACAACAGTAATTCCATGGGCCTAATAATCACCTGTCACCACTAGAATAATGCTAACGTTTATTGAATGTTTTCTATGTGTTGAGCAGAATACTGAGAAGTTTACAGGGACTGACTGACTTAACATCCATACCTTTATAAAGGATCTGCCACTTAGAGTTGTGCAACCCTGAGTAAGTATGTTACTTCTTTTTGCCTCCATTTCTTCAGGAGTAAAATGGGACTCGTCATGGTACCTACAACATAGTGATTAAATGAGTTATTATATACAAATGCTTAGTAAGCCTCCCCAGAATCTGGCCCCATCCCCAAAGTTAATCTGAACCTGAGGTTATTGGTCCTAATCATTGGGGTCTAATACCTCAGAGCTGCTATGTGGCCCAGGCTGCCCAAGGGAGTAGAACCAAAGCCAGCAGGTGGGAGGAAAGAAGGCAGATAGCTACTCATTATCATCATGTTTTTCTAATAAAGGCTTTAAAGTGATAAATGCAGCAATTCTACTTCTTCTCTACCTTGGAGAAACTATCATAACATAAACATAAGGACTATGATATTATGATATCATGACATCAAACATAAGGAGGCATATATAAAATGCTACGTGGAAGACTTGTTTGGAATAGTGAAAATCAGAGAAATCTATATGTCCATAAGACATTTAGAAATGGCTACATAGACTGTGGCAGATCCAACCTATAAATTACTAAGGAATAGTTGCGAGCACGAATGTGACTTTACACCTGTCAGCAGGATTGCGAGGCATTGTTCCAAGTGCTTACACAAATTAACTCATTTGATCCTCACAAGAACCCTATAGATATAGGGATACTATAATTACAATTCTCAAGGAAGGAAACTGAGGGAGGTTTAATAATTTACATCATGCAACTAACAAGTGACAAAGCTGTGATTTGAATACAGACGGTCTGGCTCCAGAGACCATTCTCTTAATCATTCTGCTAATTTATTGTTGACTGAAAAAAAAAAGCAAAGGGCAAAAAGACACATAAAGTATGCTATTTGTGTAAAATATACACGCAATACAAAACTATATTGTTTCTAAATACGTACATAAAGGCAAGAAAATTATCTACAAAAAAAAATCACACCAAATTATAACACTAGTTGCCCGTGTGAAGGCAACAGGGATTTAGGAAGATGGACTGGGTGACCAGGAAGAACTTCACCCTGACCTAAAATGTTTTAAATTTTTAAAAGAGAATGTATTTCTGTATTGCAGAATGATTTGAAACTTATAAAATGAAAATAACCAGAAGGAACCAACTACTTCAGGATTAAATGTGTTTTCCAATACTAAAAGAAATATGCAGCTTAGATTGTCACTCTTCAGGGATTCTGGAGAGTAGATCCAAGCGTCAGCGAGTGACTGGACTGGAAAACCATCTACTGGACCACCCTATCTGGTTGTCACCTTAGACAAATAAACTCAACATCTTCCAAATTACTCATCATCTTTTATAGTCAAACTTCTTACCCCTCTTATCTCTTGTAGGTCCATGAAAAGCATTGCTTACATTTACCCAAATATAATTATAATCCCTTAAAATTTCTGTCCATTTTTCTAACTCTAACTTCTTTATCCATGCTAAGTAACTTCAATTATTCTTCTACAGCCTTTTAGTCATTTGAAGATGGCTATTCATCAACTCCTAAGTCTTCTCTCCACACTAGTTGTGGTGGTGAGAATGAGTAGCAATAGTGATGATGGTGGTGATGGCAGTGGTGGTAATAGCGAGAATGAATCATGGTAACAGTAGTGGTGATAATGATAGTGGTGGTGGTGGCAGTGGTGGTGGTGTTAGTGATGGTGAGAATGAGTAGAAGAGGCAGTACAGTAGTTATGGTTATGATGGTGGTGATAGTGGTAGTGGTGAAGACGGTGGAGGTGATGGTGGTGATGACAGTTGTAGTAGTGCCAAAGGCAGAGGATACGATGGTGCTGGTAGCAGTGGTGGTGACAATAAGGATGTTAAAGGTGGTGGTTGTGGAATTGACAGTGGTAGCAGTGATGGTGAGAATTAGTGGAGGTAGTAGTGGTAGTACTTGTAATTGTGGTGGTGCTGGTGGTAGTGGTGAAGGTGATGGAGCTGGTGGAGGTGGTAATAGCAATGGTGAGATTGAGCAGAGGTTGTAGTGGTAGTAGTGGGGACAGTGGTAAAGATGATGCTGTTGTAGCAGATGATAACACAGTATTTGGCATTTGATGAGTACTGAAAGTAACAGCAATATAGCCATGGTGGCAATAGTGTTGGAGATGATGAAAACAGAGGTGTTGAATTCAAGCTAAGCACACAGCAAAAAGCAATTCTAGATCTAGGGCTGATTACCTGGCTGCTGAGACCAAAGCCCCTCCTCCATTTTTGCTACTGCCATTTGGCAAGACAAGCAGAGGGAAGGTCACGTGGAAGGGTACTTGGAAGGATACGTGGCCTGGAATGACAGCAGCAAATAGGATGATACTTCCCAGGCTGGGTGGTCTATAGGACTCTACTTGCTACTTCCCAGCCATAGCAGTTTGTTCCAAATCTCAGCCTTCCACGTCTACTTCATTTTGGATTTGTCCATGATGGCAATTTCCTATGTGCATTTGAGAGAAGGAAAAATGGGAAGAAAGTAGAGAGTAAAGTAAGTCCACAAAAGTAAGCTCTTAGTCTCTTTTAGCCCACTCCAGGCAAGCCTTGGCCAGACCTGTCAGAGTCCGGCCCTACTAGTTGCCATTGCCCATGCAGAGAGGTCAACAAGTAGGAGTATGAGGCCACATTCCAACAGTGGTGGCAAGGCCCCATCAGCCACACCTGACCCAACACTCCCACAGACACTGAGTCCTGCTGAGGGACACTTGGCCTGTTCTGCCACAGATAGCAAGGTTAGCAATTAGGTTCAGGAATCAGAAAACAATTTATTTAAAAAAAAAAAACTGCAGTGCCTACAACAGCCTGTTCAAACAGAGTAACCATAACAGCATGGCATCTCTGGAACTCAGTGGCATTTCCGAAACTCATTCCAGCAAAGATAACAAGTACTTTGGACTTGAACCAGGCCAATTCCATCCCCATCAGCCAAAAGTTTGGCCAAAGCACCTCCATTGTCTCACATTTGATTCACTAGGGGATTAGGCACAATGAGTAGCAATTAATGTCACCCCGTTCTCAACTCTTCCTGGTGCCTTCCTCTGGATTTTATTGGGTTTCCCAGATCTGACACTACACTAAGCAGGGCTCAGGGTTAAGTGGGGCTTCCATATGTCCTGTCTGCAGCCAAGTCTTAAGTGTTGACGATAATGATGGTGATGGTAGTGGTGCCACTAAGGCTCCCAAGCAGGACTGGATGACCTACTTACCAGGGCAAGCTCATCTTCCAAAGAAATAATATCCTCCTAGGTCCACAAATGCCAAGCATCTCCTAAAATTATTACTCTTTTCTCTTCTTCTTCCTCTTATTCTCTCAAAAGTCTGGTTACCTGCTCCCTACTGAGTACAGTCACCTTGATTATGATGTTTCCCCTTAGTTTGGTTAACCACATTTATAGGGCACCACTGCAAGACAGACACTGGGCTGACTACTGGAGGTTCAAGGTTCAGTTAGTTTTAGTCCTACCCTCAAGGAGTTCTTAGTCCAGCAAGCGAGACAAACACTAACACATAAGGTAAACACAATGTGGCAAGTGACTTTTTAAAAATAACAAGAAGAAGAAGTCGAGAAGGATTGTAGGGGCTCCAAGAGGGGGCACATAACCTCTTGGAATGGGTAGATCTAGCTTGGCTGAGAACCTTCTTACCATTCATCCCAACGCAAAGTTGACTTGGGGTCTCAAAGCCTGTCATCCCTTGCTGAAGGGAGCCACAACAGTGTCCCTCATTCTATCATGGAAGCTTAATAAATCAGGTGTAATTCCAGCTTCTAAAGGTCCTTACTTTTCTGGGTTCCTCAGAGATCTCAGCCAGGAAGATCCCCAGTGATGTAGGACCACACCAACAAAGTGATCTTCAGGCCTGAAGTTTCTTTTGTTGAATTCTCCACATGCTCCCTCAACCCAGTGCCAGTGCCCTTGATGGGAGAACATCCATCAGCAAAGGGGCAAATGAGGTTGCCAGCATTTTTGTGCAAGGAACTACGAGAGATGAGAAGCATCTAGCCCTTCCATTGTGAAGTTTATAGTCTTATCAAGGAACTTTGGAGATCAGCCATCCCAGTCTACTCATCATATAGATGAGGGAACTCTGGTCAGATAGCAGGGAACGAGCTGCCTAGCACTGCATCAAGCCCAGTCCTTGTCCTGTTGTGCTAGAATGTGTGTTCCACAGGGCAAGGGATTTTTGAGTATGTGTTTTGTCCCTGTCTAGGGCAATGTGTGACAACAGGACAGCTCTCAGAAAATATTCACTGATGCCAACATTGATACATAATTGAATCACACAGGATAGCATAGTTTAAAAAGCATGGGCTTTGGAATCAAACAGACCTGCCTGTAATCCTGGCTCAGTTTCTTTTGAGTGTGTGACCTTGCACAAATTCTTCATGCTCCTCAGACCTCAATTTTGTCATCTATAATATGTAGATCATAGTCTCACAGGGTGTGGTGAGGTTTAAACGCAGTAACATCAGAGCATTAAACACAGTGCTTGTCACATAGTATGTGCTCAACAAGTGGCATCTGTCATCATCAGGAATAACAGTATTAAGCAGGCAATGAGTAACTCAGAGAAGAACATGGGGACAAACTGGACAAAAGGGACAAGACTAGACAGACCCCTAATCCAACATCAACCACAGAGAAGGCAAACCCACTGGAGAAAATCTGCCTCTGAAAGATTTCCCCTGATCACGTCTCCACTCCCTTCATTAACACCTGACATTTTGCCATAAGAGGTTCACCCTTTTGACTATAATTCCAACCCTTATAACTGTGTGCCTCCTGGATGAAGACTGACTTTGAACTACGATCAGATGTCCACACTCTAATGTAAATGAACTGTACGATCTTTCCTTGAGTTCCGTGAACACTTAATCAAACACCTACTATTTTCCAACAGCTTTCTCAAATCTCAGATCTTGTTTAATCCTCACAACATCCTCAGAAATTCTGCAAATCCAACCATTTTACACATAAAGACATAGGTTCAAAAAGGTTAAGTAACATCTGTGTGGTCCCACAGCTGGCAAGTGATATAACCGGGATTCCACCTCAGGTCTCCTGAGACCGATTCGCTCACCAAAGGCTCACCACAACCTAGGGATCATTTTCGATAATGAGTTGGAGGCAGAATGCAAGAGGCTGGAGGGCTAACCATAGGACTAGGGGCTCAGAGGACACATTACCTACCTCACAGCGTGCCTCTGGCCTGCCTCCAAAGACAGATGCTCTGGGTCAGCGCCCTCAGGTCCAGTGATCTGCTTCAGCACGGAGAGAGATGGATCTGTGCTCACTCTTCTGAACCCTCCCCTACCCTTATCTGAGCATGCAGGCAGGACCCCTACGCCACCATCTGTATTTCCCAGGAGGAAGTTCGGAACCCTCCAAAGGGAAACAGCAGGGCCTATGTTGTAATGTAGGGTTTCTGAAAACTCAATAATTCACATACCTCCTTCATAGTTCTGCCCTAATCCACACGCCACCTGTATTATTATTTATTTAATACATTTCCCTAGATCAGTTCACTATTTTTACTTAGCCAAATTTATTCTAAAAGGTGTATTACCACAGTATTACTTTCTTTCACCTCATCCTAAGCAATAATATCCATAAAAATCTTAAATCTGAAGTGCTTGTTCTAAAACACATTAAAAATAGCACATAACTATAGATAAACAATTCCAGAAAATATATCAAATTTTATAAAAATATTGCCTTTGTATTCTATTCATGGCATGAAGAGATGATTAAAATAAAATTTAATTTTGACAATCTATTCAAATTGGCAAATGAATGAAAATATTAAACCCATTAAGTTTTTCGAAGGTCAAAAGTAACATTGTAATAGTATTTTATTCATTCCCATTGCAAATTATCATCCAGTCCTACATTTACATGTGTATAGTAAATGTTTTCTACCTCTAGCCACAGTCCTCAAACATGAACAAGTCATTCTCTCCTTCAAAAGGAGAGAAAAGGTTGCGGGGGGTGGGGGGAACCTCTTTCCTTTTTCTCTTCATTCTCAAATGCTCAGATGAGTGGTTTATATTCCCAGATTCCATTTCCTAGTCTTTTCCTCTAATTAGAAATGTTCAGTCCATGGTCCAGGGTTGGAACTTGATTCTCTCATATACTAACCCAAGAATTATGAGATTGAAATCCTTTTATACCCTGTTTTAAGGTATGGTCAAATGACTTGACTCAAATTCCAAGACTAGTAAGGAAAGAACTCAGGCTCCAAATACACAGGCTAGCACAAACTTCAATATTTTCCTAAGGGGGAAAAAAGCATGCATAGCTTTAAAATAAGGAAGGTTTGTGATTCACCAGTGGCAAGCACGCCTCACTTTATGTAACTCTTCTGTAATCCACACAGGATCCAGCAGGGATTATGAGGAGTAAAATGTCCTAATTAATCCTGGAGAGTAATTAAATACCATGAATAATTTAATCAGATATAGATGTCACAATCATATTGATAATTAAATCATAGGCAATAATTCAGAAACCTGTACTGACATCTGCTTAAAAACTTCTAAAATGATGTAATCTCGATTATCTACCCCTTTGGGGGCCAAACAGGCTTCGCAATTTCTTGGAGTTACCAGAATTAGATCAGAGAACCCAGAGTTGGGGAAGCAAAGTCATTATTCTGACTAGACTTAAACCATCATTTTTACAAACCCTGAAACAATTCTTCTGTCCTTCCTACCTTCCTTTTCTCTCCCCCACCTCCACTCTTTCCTCCATTCTTTCTTTTTTTCCTTTCCTTCAACAAACACTGACTTAGTACCTAGTGTGTCCATGGGCTCCAGATTTACCTAGAGCTGCAATGCCGCCCCTGCCCTCCAGGAGCAAGCAATCTTGTTGGGAGGTGAAAATAGGACAGAGAATTAATATCCTCCCCTCTCAGGCCACTGACAATCCCAGAAATGGGCAGATGTGGAGCAGTTCATTCATTCATCCATCCTTTCTTCCAGCATTCACCGTGGGCTACGCCAGGCATTGTGCTGGATGCTTGAGATATAGGACAAGGGACAAGACTCAGCTCCCCCTCCAAGGAGACCTCGGTCTGGTGGAAGACAGGATCGCTGCACTGCAAGATGAAGTGCTCTCCCCATCAGACTAGGGTGTTGGGGAAGGTTTCCTGGGAGGAGTGATGTCTGATACAGTATTGAAAGGAAAAGAGAAGTTAGACAAATTAAGGAAAGGAGGCATTCACAGATGCAGGGAAAAGCAGAGGTAAAAATATGAAAGCAACAAATACAGCCTGGCTCATTGGGGGTGGTAGTTTGTTGAGTTTGTCTGGAGCAAAATGCTTCTATAGGGAAACAGTCAAAGATGAACCACAAAAGGCCCTTTGGACTGAGAAATCTGGGCTTCGTCCTGATGTGGGGACACTGAAGAGTTTCAGCAGAAGAACGGCAATCAAGACAAATCCACTGCCATGGCTAGAGACACAGGTCATGGAGAATGACATGGGTCAGTCCCACACACGATGCAGTTGCTGTGGACACCAAGGGGTGTCTCACCCGAGTGAGGGTGAGAGAGCAATCCTGGGGCCCAAGAGGAGCAACTGTAACCCCTCCCAGGAGAGAGGGAACAGGTTCTGTGAGAAAGAGTCGGACGTGAGGTTATTGAAGTCTGTGGAAGGCAGAGCTTCTGAGGAGAGGAGACACACACACACACACACACACACACACATCATGTGTGCACACATATACACCTACACATGAAGGTAATATGATAGCCAAAACCCAGATCTGGAGAAACTTATTCGCAATTTTTACTGTTTTCCAATCCTAACTCAAAACTCACCTCTTCCAGGACGGTTTTTCCAGTTGCTTCTTTTCTCTGCTTCCCCGTGTCCCTTGGGCACTCAGTTAGCATTGCACTCAAGCACCCTAAGTGACTCCTTTACCAAATGCCCCACTGAACTGTGGACTCATTCTCTGCCCTCTCCCCATACTCTCTCTCACACTAAACGGGGCTGCTTCAGGCCACACATTCCCAAAGGAATCCAGGCCCAGAAGCCTGTGAAGAGAAGACCACATTTAAGGAGACAGGAGGGAAACGACATTGGGGGACAACAAGGATTCTGTGGAGTTAGCGTCTAGGGGAACTGCATCACTAGATTCCGCAGAAGGAGAGTCAGGGGAGACAAGAAGTAAAGGGTTGAGGCAGGGGGTCCTCACACAACAAACCTTGCTCCTCACCTACTATGCGGCCACACTGCAGGTAAGGGGAGATACAGTTCCTGCCAGCAGTCCGTCTGGGAGACAAGCGAGACCCAACGAAATTCAACGCTGAGTTCTTGAGGGTACAGTGGTTACAAGACAGTGGGGAAGTCTAAGCAGTAACAGCAGGAGTGGACAATGGAGCACAGCCATCAGAACGAACGGTTACAGAAGCCTCAGAAGGACCTGGGGATATGTGTGTGATAACAATGTCACGTGGAAAATCAAGCCCAAAACTAAGAGTTTATATAAACAGGAAGTATAAATGAAAAGGAAAAAGAGCAATACACAAATATCAAAGCTTTAACATCAGTTGTATTTGGATACTGGAGTTACAGGTGCCTTTTTTGCTTTGCTTTTCAAACTATTTGTAGTGAGGCTACTTTTTTTTCTTTGCATTTTTACAGCAGAATGACTTACCAGAGGGTAAGGGGGCCGGTTCCACCATCAGGGGATTCACTGCCAAGGAGCATTCAGGAGCCAAATTAATCCTTCTCTGGCACCCCAAGTGACATATGCTAATTTGCAGGAGGATCTAAGGCAAGGCAACCTGCCCATATGCCTTTCTTAATCCTGTGCAATTATATCCACCCTGGGTAATGATACTCTGCAAAAGTTACTCATAACACAGGCCGACTTTCCTCCCCGGGCCCTCCTGCTGTGCCCCGCTCCTCCTCCTCCTCCATAGTCAGCTCAGGTGGGGAAACACTGTCAGGGGGAAAAGTTTCCCAACCGTCTCTGATTTGAGCCCAAGGACGACACCCAGGGAGGTATGAGAGTTTCCATGCTTTTTTCCCAAAGGCCATTCCATCTGGTTTCTTCCCTGTCAATGCCTCTGACCCTGCTCGTCTCTCCCTCCTCTCTGTCCAGAAAGGGGCCATGGGAAGGAGGGGCCAAAAGGAAATCAAGATAGGAGGAAGTCAGAATGACTCTATAGGTAGAACTGAGGTCTAGGGGAGAGTGCCTTGCCCAAGCTCACGGGTCATTGTGCTTGAACCAGGTTTAGAGTATAAGCCCCCCCAAGACCCAAAGACCTCAGAAGAGGAAAGATTCTGATCTCTACCTTTCAGAACAGACCAGAGACTAGAAGTTCCCCTGGTGCTCTTTCAGGCCTGACCAGAAAGCTGACCACTGCACACCATAGGTGGTCAGGGTCTCAGGGAGGCATGATCCAAAGGATATTCTGAAAAACCAACAGCAGGAGGCAATGGGGGAATCAGGCACCTTGGATGAAAGGTGGACAATGGCAGGGGAGAGCAGTTTGCTGTGGCCAATATATTTAAGCTACTTTCCATGGAAAACTAAATCAGATTGTGTTTGCCTTGGGATATGAGACTAATTCTCATCATCTCTTTGGCTAATCAACAAATAGTTATCAGATCTTCACTCTGAGGCCCAGCCCTGAGTTATATGGGGATATGGAGATTTAGGGGGATCCGATCTTGCCTGGCTGGTGCTCCCAGCCCAGGAGGGAAGGCCCTAGGAACCTATACCAGATGTGGACAATGGTTCCATAGTCCCTCACCTTGGGATTCTGTGAAGACGTGGTTGGAGCCAAATGAAGAAGTCACTAGAAACCCACCAACAAAAGTGTGATCATTTCCACTTTTTTAAGTAATGGGAAGGCTTGTCCCAAGTTATCCAATAATTTTAACAGCTTCAGCTATTGAAATACGGAGTATAGTCTGAAAAATGAGCAACAATTAAGGATAACCAGCAAGTCTGAGGAACAAAGTTTACTGGTCAAGAAGGAGACTGGATCCAGATTCTGGTCTTCAGTGGGAAATCTTATCACTATTGGGTGGGTGAGAGACAAGTCACACCCAAAGCCTAGTGTAGCCAGCCCCAGGGAATTTCTGAAAGTAGCACTTACTATCAAAAGTGGATTTGAAACCAAAATGGAAATAACACTTACTTTGCCTTCCTTGTCAATGTCCTCCATAAAGGAGAAGCACATTGCCAATCATCTAAAGCAGCACACGGCCTGAAAAGCTTGGGTTAAAGTTTTGGACCAAAAAACCTAAAAGGCCATATGTTTAAAATGCTTGTAGTTTTTCTTTGGGTCATATTGATTTCCAGATTCCATTTGATTGGGCTTCAGTTAAAACAACATAGATTATCCACCCTTGGATATCAGTGGTCGGGCTAGTCAAGGAGCCTACGTTCTTGGACCACCACCCACCACCATGCACAAAAGTCCTGATGCAACATTGACTATCTCAGAGCAGGACTGGGGCCCACAAATGCTGCTCACTGCTCCTCCCTGCTCATAAAGTTTGCATACAAGCTCAGGAGGCAGGCCCCGAGCCCACAATCTACGTAGCAGCAGCCCCTCTATGAAAGGGCCTTGTGATATTAGCACATTTCTTCCAGGACCAAGGGCTAGATGCCCAGGCCTAGCAGCTTCCTTGAGCATGTCTGCTCAGCTATAAAACTCTTTTACTGTCATTTTAACTACTTTCTGGTCTCAATGCCATCACCTGGAGATACTCTTATCAGGAGAAAGCAGAAAACCACAATCTGAATCTACAGTAGCAGGAGTATTGAGGCCAGAGATCCAGATTCTAGTCTTGGCCCTGTTGTGTGGCCTAGGGAAGTGGTTTAGCCCCTCTGGGCCTTGGGTTCTTCATTTACCTCTATCAGTGCATAGAATTGTCCCTGAGGAATTGGGAACATCCACAGGCTAGGACCAGAGCCTGACTAGGGGCCGCCCTTCATCCTGCCTATATTGATCCAAAAAGAAGAGGTATGTAGTGCTTGGAAAAAATGTAAGATTTAGAATCAAAAGAACTGAGTCTGAATCCTGGGTGTGCCACTTAGAGGCTGCGGGAATTTAAGCAATTACATTAGTTTTTATAAGTTGCTTCCTCATGTGGGAAATGAGAATAAGACATCACTGAGCACACAGTACCATTGTAAGAAATGAACAAGACATGTATGCAACAGTGGTCCATGAACCAATGTGTCTGTCCACACTGTTGCTAGTCAACGTTAGTCAATGAGTCTCAAGAACTCCCTCCAATTCCACCAGGATTTACTGAGCACCTCATGATGCCTAGCACCATCCTGGACACTATGAAACATTTGCTTTATGGCCCATCCCCTCTAAGGGTACAGGATAGGCAGGAACCACGATGTAATATGTGAGGCTGCAGAATTCAGACATACTAGCAGGGACACATTCAGGGTTAAGTGTCTAAAAGATATAAATCTTAAAAAATCTGATATACCAAGTCTTACACAACTCCAAATACCTAAGTTTAATAATTCTACAAACTCCCATCATTTCCTCATTGGTATGATAAAATGTGGTCATCAATAGCTATTTGTACAGATACCCCACTACTTCTTGTCTAGAGGGATAAAATAAAGAACGAAGTTCAGATATTCGCACCTCAAGCAAGGTTCACTTAGAGCCGCGAGATCTAGCACTGCTGTCAATACTGTGTTGCACCAGCCTCTTCCACATGTTGATAAAGTAGATGTACTAGTTCGGAGGTTTTCCTTACTAAATGCTCTAGCAGGTGGCAGAGGCAGGCATGGAGTACCCCTCCCCCAAATCTACCAAGGAGAGCTGTGCACAGCTTCAGAAAGGCTCCTGGCTCTTCCCTGGTGCTTCACCTTGTGCCAGTACCCGAGTGTTGGCTGGATCAATGAATAAGGCATTAGAATCTTCAACCTGATAGAAAGAAAGAAAATGTCATACTTTTCTTACAAAAACATGACCCTCCAAACCAACATGGACAATCTGAAGATTATTAGCTCTTTGGGGTCACCCGCACTTGAGCTTCCCAAACTTGGGAATTTCACAGAGAAGTAAGATGTCCGTCAAAGAAAAGTGATAACTATTATATGATTGCCAAATTTTCATTTTTACAAGTAAGAACATGAAAGAAACAACTACAACCTCTGTCACCATCACCTTAAAAAACATAGGCCATGATTTCAGAATTAAAGACTTTCCTTCTCAAGAATGCACTGCTGATGTCCTTTCACTTACGTTTTCCTAAGAACTAGAGAAAACAGTAATGAGCCAACTTGGGCCCACAGAGCAGTGCTGGAACCATGGTGCACACCTTCTCCCCTTCCCCAGTGCGGCCCAGCTAAATAACACTGTTCTTTGTTATACCTGTGGCAATCACCTAGTTGGAGCCTGCTTCCCTGCAAAACCTCCATGGGGCCTCAGCTTCAAGCTGAGAACCCCTCCTATTCCAACAGATCCTGGAGCCTGCCTCCTGGCTATTCTCTGAGGGGGGAGCTCCTGGGTTCATGCCATCTAAACTAAAACTAGTGCCACCAGTTTCTGAAGGACACAGTCTAATGGGGATCATCTGGATCATTAAAACTTCACCATAATTAACAGTCAATTTAATATTGGAATTGTCATTTCAACACATAGCTGGGTGGAACAAAGTTCAAACGTAGTGTCTTAAACAACCACAGTTGAGTTCCAGTGATGAGAGAAGGAGGGAGCATGCTGTTCTTCATACACAGAGGTGATGCTACAGGCCTAGGGTCAACAGGGTATTTTTGAGTTAATTTTCTAGATAAGAGCTTGCCTCAAGCCATTCATGGACTCCCTTCTGGCCATGGGTGTCCAAGGGCAGGCCAAACTGGAGATAAGAATATGCTGTTATGGGAGAAAACAATAAAAAGGACAGCATCACTTTCTAAACTTTACATAACAGTTCTCTCTTTACAGGCCTATGAAACATTACTATTGCTATTTGATAGACAAGTAACTGAGCATCAGAAAGTTTGTTCATTCAACAGTCAATAAACACTTACTGAGGGGCTTCTATATGCGGCCACTGAGTAAGGTGCTGTGACTCTGCCCAAGGTGACACTGTTGGCAAGTAGAAAAGGGAGCACCCAAAACCAGTCACCTAACCTCAAGTCTATTCCATTCCACAGCTGCCTCTTAGGCTGGGGTCAGTCTTGACGCAGAAGACCACAGACCCCAGAGCCAAAGGAAAGACCACATGGTCAATCTCTTTAGGTTGCTCCTCTGCAGGGAAAGTCAGGACCAATGATCAATTTTCTCAGACACTTGCTGTCTCCAAGAACAAATCAAAGGAGCTACAGAGTTCCATTAGTTATAGCAGCATCCATGGTATGCGGCCCAGAACTGGGTGCCGGGGGCTCTCGCACTCTCTCAAACGCAAGGGCAAGACAGAAATACCCCAGCAAAGCACACATGAAATCTTGGGGGAGAAACTTTTGCCAAAAGAGAGACAGGCTCTCTCTAAAGTTCCGAGGGTTTCCAAGCAATGGGATCAGAAGCCAAACAGTGAGATTTGAAAGGTCCTACTCCTTGGGCCAAGGACTGAGATGTCCAGCATGACCCTCTAGGCCACCTTCAGAATATAGAACCTATTCCTCAAGCCCAGCCCTCCGGTTATGGCACGCATCCCATGCCAGAGGCTTTGGAAACAATGTCTGCCATCCACTCTGGCTGGCTGTCCCTGCTGGCCAGCCTGTCACACAGTTGCATCAGAGAAGGGGCCAGTCACACATGAGGCTGCCCATCTCAAGAATGCCAAAATCTTCATGAATGGGCCACCCTGTGTCTGCAATCACAGGCAGGTGGGGCAACAGCCATGGGTCACGTAACTGAGGCCAAATGTGAGAGGCTGGCCGGAATCAATAGATGAGTCAGGGCTCAATGTATAAAACCTCGGGAGCTCCAGTGCTCCTCACATAGCCAGCATCTTCTCTCTTCACTCACCCTTCCTGGTGCTTTGGGTAAGTGTGGGTTCTCCTGGCTCTCATCTTCCCAGGTGATCTTGCCCAGGCCTGCAGAGACTAGGCAGACCAGGGGACAATGGACAGGCAAGGCCCTTACCCCTTCAGGAGCTACTGGACCTCTGCTTCCCAACTGCATTCATGTTGAGAGGGAATTCAGGCAGGAAAGAGACAAGGGCTGAGCTGCTGCTGTGCAGATGGTGTTTCTGGTCTTCTGGCTAGAATGTAAACTCCACAAAGAGAAGACTATCTCCTGTCTCTCCAGCACCCCTGGAGTGGCAGGCCCCCAGTGCTGGGCAGAGGGGCACTCTGCAGAGACTGTCCCATGCAGCCTGTGAAGGGGCTAAAAGGACCTCAGGAGGTCCTGTGGGGAGGAGAGGTTGAGCCTACTCTAGAGAGTGGGGAGAAGGAGAATGATTCAGAGATTGCTGCAGGTGGGAGAAATTTTAGGATCCAAGGGAACCCAATGCCTGTTTTACAGAGAGAGATGTTCTGAGAGGAAAATGACTTGTGAGATGCTGAGACACGGGTTCCTACTATTTATAGTCCCCTTAACCAAGCTTGGACTTTAGCAAATAGAAAGGGCGATGGCTGATGTCTTCCGGCCAGAGGTGCTGGTCCAAAGGGTCGTTAGAGTCCAGACAGGACCATGGGAGAGCCTGCCTTTTCTGATAACTGGACTGGGATCAGGCTGAGCTCAGTGGGATAGACCAAGAGTCTGAACTAAGGACTTTTGCAGAGAAAGGGGTGCAACCCAACCCTCCAACATTCCGACAAACCTTCCTCTGTTGTGTCAGGGATGAGTCAAATCTCCCACCCTAGGTGGAGGTTTGTGTAATTTTCTGTCTGCGCTCAGAGAATCAGCGTTGGAGATCTGAGAGATGAAGTGCACGAACCCTCGCATTTTACAGAAGTGAGGAAACAGGCCGCAGGATGGGATATCTGCCCCCAAAATCACACAGCAGAGGCCAGATGCAGAGCTAGGCGAGAGAAATGGGCACCACTAAGCTGGCGATGTAAAGCTTGGTAAAGACTTTCGGCGAGGGAGTGCAACTCTTTTCTAAAAGTACAATCCTAGGAGTCCCAGCGGAGAGCTCTCCCGGATCTGAGCAGAGAGAACTTCAAGCCTGGCCCAGGCAGTGCCGCTCCAGATGATGGGTGTTACCTGGTGCAACTGCCTCCTCCCCGCATCCTCCTGCCGCTGGTCCAGTGATGCTCTCTGCTTTCTTTCCAGGCTTCCCTCCCTCCTTAGACAAGATGTCTCACCAGAAAAAGCAACCCACTCCCCAGCCCCCAGTGGGCTGCGGGAAGATCTCCGGCGGTGGCGGCGGTGGCGGCGGCGGCGGCGGCGGCAGCGGCGGCAGCGGAGGCGGCTCTGGCGGCTGCGGTTTCTATAGCGGCGGCGGCGGCGGAGGCGGTGGCTCTGGCGGCTGCGGCGGCGGCAGTGGCGGCAGTTCCGGAGGGAACATCAAGTACTCCGGCGGCGGCTCCTCCAGCTGCGGCGGCGGCTCCTCCGGCGGCGGCAGCGGCTGCTACTCCAGCGGCGGCGGCTCCTCTGGGGGCAGCAGTGGCTTCTACTCCGGCGGCGGCGGCGGCGGCGGCAGCTCGGGCCAGCAGGTGCAGTGCCAGAGCTACGGAGGCATTTCTAGCGGCGGTTCCTCCGGGGGCGACTCCAGCTGTGGCGGCGGCTATTCCGGCGGCGGCGGCTCCTCCGGCGGCGGCTCCAGCTGCGGGGGCGGTTACTCCGGCGGCGGCGGCTCCAGCTGCGGCGGGGGCTCCTCTGGCGGCGGCCCCGGCTACTTCTCGTCGCAGCAATCCACCCAGACCTCCTGCGCGCCCCAGCCGAGCTACGGAGGAGTGTCGTCTGGCTGCAGCGGCTCCTCCGGGGGCGGCAGCGGCTGCTTTTCCAGCGGCGGGGGCGGCGGGGGCTCCGGCTGCGGCGGCGGCTCCTCCGGAGGTGGCAGCGGCTGCTTCTCCAGCGGTGGGGGCTCCTCCGGGGGCGACGGCGGCTGCTTCTCCAGCGGTGGGGGCTCCTCCGGGGGTGGCTCCGGGAGTGGCAAGGGCGTCCCGGTCTACCACCAGACCCAGCAGAAGCAGGCACCCACCTGGCCAAGCAAATAAGGCCCCCTTGGACGCCAAGGAGGCGAAGGAGATGGAGGTGTTCTCCGTGGGCGCCGATGGGCTTAGCGCTCTCATGATATTGCCCTGAAGTTTCCGTTTTCTTTATGTCTTAACTCACCTGGAAGAAGCCATTGAGCTCTCAGGCTGCATCTTGTTCTGCAGTTTTTCTCCTTGGTTTCTGTACAACTGCCTCCCAATCCCAGTGCCTCCTCAGTCAATAAATTTGCAATTCATGAGAATATTTGGGTTTCCAGGAGTCTTTGTAGCTTCCAAGTTCATTCATTCCATTCCTGTCCTTTCCTCCATTTCCTCATCCACAGGTACATTCATTCAACGAATATATTTATTCTGTTGGGGAGAGGTTGGATAGGCAGATAGGAGTCACGGGCTTAGGGGTTGAGTAGCCACCGTGGGTCTCCTCATTGAGCTCAATGCTTTCTTAAGACAGGGCTACCCTGGGAAGATGCTGTCTTTCATAGTCCAGAGCCTGCTCTGCAAGGTCTGAAAGCAGGGTGGCTGCACATTAGGAGCACCAGCTTATGCTACCCAGACTCTCAGGAGAAAGGATACCTATATCCGATATTTATGAGCCTCTACAGTGTGTAAGACCCTTTACTAGGCAGCTATAGGGACAAGAGGAAGTAGAGGAGCTATTTCCTGCTCTCTTGAAGGAGTTTCACCCAACTTAGGAAAATACAGCAGAAGTGTATGAAATGTTCAATACCAGTACCACAGCGATCAGGGGAAACACAGGAAGCTTTCCAGTTAACAAGGAGGAAGCTCAGTTGCTCTGTTAATTGCATGACATAGAACGTCAAAAGGGATGTAGAAATCAGTCTGGACAGGAATTCTCCAGGCTCCGTTTCATATCCTGATTCTACCAGCCCTAACTGAATGCCAATTTATTGATTTACTCAAAATAAAACACCTGCTACATCAAAAAGTCAAGGAATTCTCCCTACCCAGTCACTGCTGGAGACAAAAAGACAAGTTATCCACCCCCCCCCCAACACTTCCATTTACAGGGTCAGCACCGCCTTCATAATTTTTCAATGGTAGCTTATGGAGATCAAAACAGGTAGCAGCCTTAAAGATCCAATGTCCAACTACTGCATTATTTTCATATGTTTTGTTTAAATGAAAGTAGAATTTTTAATTCTGTACAAGAGAGTAGATGCATTTTTCCCTGTTGCTCCTGCTAAGTATAAGTAAAATATTTGGACATCATATATAAAACAAACATGGAAGAGTCTGAAAAGTGGAGAGAAGAAGGCGGAGTAGCTGGAGTCTTCAGAACGTGAGGACTGACACAGTGGTGAGTTCCCTGGGTTTTCTTTTTGCCTCCTAAATAGCCCAGATTGGGCACTAGAAAGTCTGCAACCAAGAAATGCCAAAAAGTGCAGACAAAAAATAGCCCCAAGAAAATCTTAGGGAAAAAGGTGACCAAGCAAGGCAGAAATCTTTTCTGACACTATCCACCCTACTTTAGCCAGACATCTTGGGGGAGAAATGATTGGGAATATTGGACTTCCAGCTGTCACCCGGGAAGAGGTAATAGCCCCCACACACACTTCACTGGTGCAGTATTAGCAGAGGCCTGCTATAGTAAAAGATTTAAGTAAGATCCGGGGTGTCGTAACATAACACTAAAAGTGTCCAACACAATTAAAAGTCACTCATCACACTAAGAACCAGGAAAATCTCGACCTGAATGAGAAAAAACACACTCTATATACTAACGCTGAAATGATACAGATTTTGGGATTATCTGATAGGGATTTTAAAGAAAACATTATAAATATGCTTCCACAAGAAATTATAAACACACTTGAAACAAATGAAAAAACAGAAAGTCTTGGCAAAGAAATAGAAGAGATAAGAATCAAGTGGAAAGTTTAGAACTAAAAAATATAATAACCAATTGTAGAACTGAATTTTAGAATTGAAAAATATAAAACTAGCTGAGTGGGCTCAGCAGCAGAATGGAGATCACGGAGTAAAGAATCAATGAACTCAAAAATAGATTAATAAAAATTATCCAATCTCAATAAAAGAGAGAAAATAGGGTGAAAAAAAAAGAACAGAGCCTCAAGAATCGGTGGGACAACAAAAGAACTAGTGCTCATATAATTGGAGTCCCAGAAGGAGAGGAGAGTGTGGGACTGAAAAATATTAGAAGAAATAATCACTCAAAATTACCCAAATTTGGTGAAAGGCATAAACCTACAGATTCAAGATACATTAATCTCAAACAGGATAAACCCAGAGAAATCCACTCCAATATATCACTCACAAAAATGAACTCTAAATAGATTAAAAATGCTTAAAACTTAAGACCTGAAACTAGGAGAAGAAGAAAACATGGGGTAAAAGCCCTTTGACATTGGTTTCAGAAGCAGTTTCCTGGATATAACAGCAAAAGCACAAGCAACTAAACCAAAAATAGACAAGTGGGACTACATCAAACTGAAAAGCCTCTGCACAACATAGGAAACAATCAACAAAATGAAAAAGCAACCTACAGCATGGGAAAAAATATTTGCAAATTATCTAACTGGTAAGGGGTTAATATCCAAAACCTATAAAAAACTCATTCAACTCAATAGCAAAAAAACTGATAATCTGATTTTAAAAGGGGCAGAGGAACTGAATAGACAGTTTTCCAAAGAAGATATACATAACCAACAAGTACATGAAAAGGTGCTCAACATTGCTCATCATCAGGGAAGTGTAAATCAAAACCACAATGAGATATCACCTCACACCTGTTAGAATCATTTTCATCTGAAAGACAAGAGATAACATGTGCTGGGGAGGGTGTGGAGAAAAGGAAACCTTTGTGCACTGTTCCTGGCAGTGTCAGTTGGTACAGACATTTTGGAAAACCATATGGAGATTCCTCAAAAAATTAAAAATAGAACTGTGTATGATCCAGCAATTCCACTTCTGGGTATTTATCTGAAGAAAATGAAAACACTAACTTGAAAAGATACATGCACTCCCATGTTCTTTGCAGCATAATTTGCAATAGCAAAGATATAGAAATAACTGAAATGTCCATGGATGGATTAATGATAAATAAAATGTAGTGCATATCATATATATATATATATATATATATATATATATGATGGAATATTATTCAGCACTAAAAAAGAATAAAATCCTTTGATTTATGACAACATGGATGGACCTTGAGGGCATTATCCTAAGTGAAATAAGTCAGGCAGAGAAAGACAAATAGCAGATGATCTCACTTATACATGAAATCTGAAAAAGAACAAAACAAGCTCATAAATACAGAGAAGAGATTGGTGGTTGTGGCAGGGAGGAGATGAAATGAGTGAAGGGAGTCGAAAGGTACAAACTTCCAATTATAAAATAAATAAGTTATGGGGATATAATGTACAACATGGCGATTATAATTAATAACACTGTGTTGCGTATTTGAAAGTTGCTAAAAGAGTAAATCTTCAAAGATGCCGCACAAGAAAAAAAATTTGTTACTATATATGGTGACAGATGTTAACTAGTCTTATTGTGGTGATCATTCTGCAATATATACAAATATCTAATCATTATATTGTACACCTGAAACTAATATAGTATAGTATGCCAATTATACCTCAATGAAAAATAAATAAATAAATAACTACTATCTGATCTGCAAATCCCACTTCTGAGTATACATCCAAAGGAATTGGCATCAGGATCTGCCAGAGATATCTGAAGTCCCATGTTGATTGCAGCATTACTAATAATAGCCAAGATATGAAAGTAACCTAAGTGTTCATCAACAGATGAATGTATAAAGAAGATGAGGTATATATATATATATATACACACACACACATACACACACACACACACACACACACAATGGAATACTGTTCAGCAGTGAGAAAGAAGGAAATCCTGCTACTTGTGACAACTTGCATGGACCTCGAGGGCATTATGCTAAGTGAAATAAGTCAGACAGAGAAAGACAAATACTGTATGCTATTACTTATATGTAGAATCTAAAAAAGACAAACTCACAGACACAGAGAGTAGAGTGGTGGTTACCAGGGGTTGGAGGGTGGGGGAAATGGGAAGATATTGGTCAAAGGGTACAACTTGCAGTTATAAGATTAACAAGTTTGGGGAATCTAATGTACAGCATGGTGATGATAGCTAATAATACTGTATCATATACTTGAATGTTGCTAAGAGAGTAAATCTTAAATGTTCTCATCACAAAAAAGAAATGGTAACTATTTGACAAGATGGAGGTAGTAGTTAATATCATGGTGGTAATCATTTTGCAATTTATAAATGTATCAAATCAACACATTGTACACCTTACCATTATGTGTCAATTATATCTCAATAAAGCCGGGGAAAAAACATATAATAAAGATGTTAAGAAGAGTTGCACATCATAAGAAAAGAAAAGAAATCCACACCAAGAAACATCATAATCAAACTTCTGAAAACTAAATACAAAGAAAAAGATCATGAAAGCAAGTGGTGAGAAATGGCACGTCATCTATAGGGAAACTGCAACCTGAATGACAGCAGATTTCTCATCAGAAACCGTGAAGTTCAGAAAGAAGTGGCACAGAATCTTTCAAGTGCTGAAAGAAAAGAACTGTCAACGCAGAATTCTATATCCAGCGAAAATATTCTTCAGGAATGCAGATGAAATAAAGACAGTCTCAGATGAAAGACAACTAAGAAAATCTGTTGCCAGCAGATCTATCCTAAAAGAATGGCTAATGGAAGTTCTTCGAACAAAAGGAAATGATGAAAGAAGACATTGTAAAACATGAGGAATAAGGAACAATATAAAGTATAAAATTACGGGTCTATATAAGACAGTATCTTTCTTCTCTCAAGTTTTTAAAAATTATGTTTGACAGTTAAAGCAACAACCATAACATTGATGTAGTTCTCAGTGTAGGTAAAGGAAATGTTTAAGGCTATTATATTCTAAATGGGGAGAGTAAAGGACCTAAATGGAGGTAAGATCTACATTTCACTCAGAGATAAAATTTCAATACCAATACACTGTGGTAAGGTGTGTATATATTATACCATATCTACAGCAACCACTAAAAAAAAAACTATACAAAGAGATATACTTAAAAACACTATAGATAAAAGAAAATTCTAAAAAAAGAGAAAGTAAATTTTTATCGTAGTACAGCATACAAGTGCACAAAATACAAGCAAAAGCCCAGTTAATTTTTACCAAGTAAGCTCATCCCAATCACTAAACCTCAGAAACCTTCCTTACACCCCTCTCAGTCACTAGCTCCTGGAAGGTAACATTATTCTGACTTCTGTTATCATGGATTAATTTTACTGATTTTTGAAGGCTACATAAATGTAATCATGTGGTATATATTTTGGTGTGTGTCTGGCTTCTTTTGCTCAGTATTATGTTTGTGAAATTCACTCATGTGTTTGCTTTGAGCTTTTTATTTTTCATAGTCATATAGTTTACCAGTGTATGAATATATCATACTTTGTCTTTTCTACTGTTGATTGACATTTGGATTGTTTCCAGTTTTCTGCTATCACAATATTTGTACATGTTCAGCTTTATGGATATTGTCAGTTTTCCAAAGTGCTGCATCAGAATTCCCGATGGTGATGGTTTGCATCTCACCAACACTTGGTTTTGTCTCCTTTTGTTACAGCCTTGAGACTCTCAGAGTCAGTGATCTATAGTTAGCTTTCCCCAAATCAAATCTTAAAATGTTATGTTCTCATTATCATTCATTACAAAATATTTTAATATTTTTTGTGATTTTTTTCCTTAACCCATGAATTATTAGGCGTGTATTACCTAATCTCTAAATATTTGGGGATTTTGTAGATATGCTAATATTATTAATTTCCAATTTAATTTCATTGTGGTCAGAGAACACATTCTGTATGATTTCAATTCTTAAAAATTTATAGACGGAGGGGCTGGCCCCTTGGCCGAGTGGTTAAGTTCGCGCACTCCGCTACAGGTGGCCCAGTGTTTCGTTGGTTCGAATCCTGGGCGCGGACATGGCACTGCTCATCAAACCACGCTGAGGCAGCGTCCCACATGCCACAACTAGAAGGACCCAC
Organism: Equus quagga; assembly: GCF_021613505.1. NCBI lineage: Eukaryota > Metazoa > Chordata > Mammalia > Perissodactyla > Equidae > Equus > Equus quagga. Next base: position 40,057,923 of record NC_060279.1, on the reverse strand, counting down.
AACGAAGAATATACAACTATGTACCGGGGGGCTTTGGGGAGAAAAAGGAAAAAAATAATAAAATCTTTAAAAAAAAAATTTATACACGGAGATGTTTTGTGGCCCAGACTATGATCTATCTTGAAGAATGTTTCATGTGCATTTAAAAATTCTTTTAAAAGAACTTATAGGTGTTGGGTGTTTAAGTCAAGTTGATTATGGTTAATAGTGTTGTTTAATTTTTCTGAATCTACTGATTTTTGCTGCTGGTTCTATCAATTACTGAGAGAAGGATGTTGCAATCACCTACCATGATTGTTAACTACACATTCATTTAAAATTGTTATAGCTTCCAGATGAAACATCATGAAATATTTCCCTTTCTCTATCATAATTTCTTGTCTTGAAGTCTACTTTATTTGATAAGAAAACTCCAGTTTTCTTATGCTTTCTCTTTGCAAAGTATATCTTTCTTCATATTATTACTTTCATCCTCTCTGCATCTTTATATTTAAAATGCATCCCTTATAAATATCATATAGGAGGGTCATGTTTTTTAATCCAGTCTGAGAATCTCTGCTTATGATTGTTCCCCTGAAGGTAATGTGTCCCCTTTCTTTAACTGACTTTTAAACTCTATCTTTTCAGCTTTGGTTTTCAGTAGTTTGACTAAAATAGGCCTAGGTATGGTCTCCTTTGCATTTATTCTGACTGGCATTCTCCAAGTTTCTTTTATCTATGGTTTGATGTCTTTCATTAACTTTTTATTTTTTTAACATTATCTCCTCAAAGATTTAGTCTACTGCTTCTCCCCTGCCTCTTTCCCTCTTTTTCTGGGACTCTAATCACACATTTGTTAGATGATTTGATATTGTCCCACAGTCTTAGACGCTCTCCTGTTTTGTTCACTCTCTTTTCCTCTCCTGTTTCAGTTTGGGTAACTTGTATTTACCTTTTTTCAAGTTCACTGATTCTTCTGCTGAGTTCAGCCTTTTGTGAAGCTGATCTAATGAAGTTTTCATTTCAAATATTGTGCTTTTTATGTAAAGAATGTCCATTCAGTTCTTTTGTAAGGTGCCCATTTCACTCCTGAGATTCCACATCAGGTTACCTATTTTGACCATTCTTCCTATCAATTCTCTAACATATTGTTAACTGTAAGTTTGATCTGCCTTTTTTTTTCGGTACATTGCAGTGTTGAGAGTTTGGGTTCTGCTTTCTCCCTCTGGAAGACTGTTGATTTTTGCTCTGGCAGGAAGTATCACTACCAGCTGATCACTTTAACCCTGTAGAACTCTTCCTTGCATTGCAGTTATTTCTTTATGGGGAAAACATATCCATAGTTTTGCTTTCTTTTTAAAAATTGTTAAATATCTCATATAGTATATATTGTAGAGTTATAGTCTAAAAACAATAATAAAATGAATGCCCCAACACTTAAGATGCACTCAACACATAGCTTGAGAAACAGGTAATTACCAGTCGTTTAGAAGTCTATTGGGTGCCTTTTCCCAATCACAACCTCCAATCTCACCTTACCCTAATTTGTGAAAATTGTTTCCTTAAGTTTTACAACATAGGTATATACACCTAAATCATATAATGTTTCCTTTTTACCACATTTTTATGTTTATATAAGTGGATTCATACTTTATCTTATCGTCTATGATAATGCTTATTACACTCAACATTAAGTTTTTGAGATTCATCAATTTTGAAGCATAAAACTATGTTCATTAGTTTCCACTGTTGTATAGTATTTTCGTTGTGACCACAGTACAGTATATTTCATCATTGTACTGTTGATGATATTGAACTGTTTTCAGGTTTTACCACGCGACCAAGAACATTTTTCTACATATTTCTTTGTGGACATGTGCAAGAGTGTCTGTGGAATTAGCAGAATTGCCAGGTTCAAGGCTATGTACATCTTCACTGCCAATGCCATTTATTTTCCAAAGTGGCTGTTACATCAGCATCTCCACTAGCATTACATAAGAGTTCCTGTTCCTCCACATCCTAACCGGTACTTGGTGTTGTCAAATATTTTAATTTTTACTGATTTGAAGATACCTTATTATGGTTTTAACTTGAACTTTAGGTTTATTCTGCTATTCTTTTTTAGATTTCTTCAGTTACATAGTTACCTCGATTATCATCATGATCACTGAGACTAAGCATTTTTCATACATTTATTGGACAGTCATATTTTCTCTGTCACAAAATGTCTATTCATATATTTTGCCCGTTTTTCTATTAGGCTGACTGTATTTTTCTTATTGAATCATAAGAATTCTCAACATATCATGAATAATAATCCTTTGTCAGTTACGTGTATTGCAAATGTTTCTCCTTGTTTCTGGCTTATCTTTTCTGGCTTTATGGTATTCATAATTTTTTGAATTCACAACAGGTAGGCTATGTTTACTGAAAGTAAATATGAGTTAGTCACGAAAACAAAAAAGAGCCCCTTTTTCTTTCAAACACTGATTTCTCATATTAGGACCAAGAATGGGTAAGTGTGCTGCCTGGAGTCCATTCACAAGCCTCCAATGTTAAGTTTAACAAATTTTCTAACATCTCTTCCAAATTTTAAAATTTCATAAGATTCTTTCAGGTTTTCTGTATAGACAGTCATATTTTCTGTGAGTTGTGTCAGTTTGGTTTATTCCTTTCCAATCATTAGGATTTGAATGTCTTTTTCTTGTCTTACTGAACTAGTTGAATATATACCAATAGTGGGCATCTCTGGCTCATTTTTCATTTTTGAAAAAATACATTTAACACCATATCATTGAGTATAATGGTTGCTCTGGATTTTTTATACATACCAATTTTGTATTTTAAAATTTCCTTCTTTTATTAAGTTGTCAAGAGTTCTTATATAGTTGAAATTGAGATGATTCCAAGGGTTTTCTTCTTTAATCTATTAATGGAGTGAATTGTATTAATACATTCTTTTTCATGTTGAATCAACTTTGCATTCCTGGAGTGGAAGTCAAGTTATTGCATGTCATTTTTATGCATTTCTGGACTTAGGTTACTAATAATTTTGTTTAGAATTTTGTATTTGCATATGTAGGAGACACTGGTTTGCAATTTTTCATTTTACTGTCCATCTCTGGTTTTGGTGTCAGAAATAATCTAGCTTTACAAAATGCATTGGCACGTGACCCCTTCTTTTTATACTCTGTAAGAATTTTTATACATCTAGAAAAATATATTTCTAGAACCCTAGTGGAACTTGCAGGTAAAACTGTCTGAATTTGATGTTTTGTTTCATGGGAAGATTTTAAATTCTTCATGGTTTATAACCATGCAAATTTTCTATTCTTCTGAATTGTATTTTGAAAATTTACATTTTTCTTAGAACATTTTTCCTTTTACTTGTTTTTATATTTGTTAACATAAAATTGTTCTTAATATACACAGACATTTTTGATCTTTGCTGCATCTCTAATTATATCTCCTTTTCATTTATAATCATCTTATTTATGCCTTTTCTCTTTTTTATTTATTTTACTAAAGATTAGTCTATTTCATTAGTCATTTCAAAGAACCAATTTTAGGATTTTTTTTAGATCTTCTCTCGTATCTTTGGTTTTTATTCCATTAATTTGTGTTCTCTTTACCATTTACCCCCTATTTTCTTTAGGGTTATTCTGCTGTTCTTCTTCAGACTTCTTAAGTCATATATTTAGCTTGATTATTTTGGTCTTCTTTACTAATATAAGCATTTAAGGCTTTTATATTCCCCTCCAAAAACTGCTTTGTAGATAAACCGCTCTCTGGAAAGCTTTTTGGAGTTTTCCTTTATCCTGGGAATTCTGAATTTTTTTGTGCAGGTAGAGGTCTTTTTATTATTTTACTTAACGTCCAATTGGCCCACTCAAGCTGAAGAATTGCCCCTTTCTTCAACCCAAGAAAATTTTCTTCTATTAGGTCTTTGTTTAGTTGTCCTATCTTTCATTCCTCTAGAAGTTCTGTGAAACAGATATTAAACTTTCTTGATCTTTTCTCTCTATCTCCAAATCTATTAACATTTATCTCAAATTTTTAATCTTTTTGCGTTTTATTATAAGTTATACATACAAGAGAACGTAATAAACATGTATTACAATTTTATGAATAAAAGGAGAATGGGTGGCTGGCCCTTTTCTGGGAGGCGGAGGCACCCCTCGCTCTGCAACTCTATTCCCTACCCCCATGAGGACTCAGCATCCTCCAGCCTCCAGTCTCTCCCAACCCGCAGGCTTTCCAGCTGCCTTCTGATCCCACAATTCTGCCATTTTCCCTGTCAGTGTCCTTTGTCTTCTTGGCCTCTAACTCCCATTGAGGTTGAAGTTCCCCAATTCTGAGGCACCTGAGAAGTCCCCAGGTCTTAGCCCTAGGCCCCCAAATTTCACCAGTCATTGGCCATCCCACAAGTCTGATTCCCTATCCTAAATTCTACCTGTAAGTCCCCAGACTCCCCATGGCCATCAGAGTAACTTTCCCCAGGCCACTTCCTAAGTCTCAAACTCCAAATCCACTCCCACCATCACCATAAAATGAGATCCCAGATGCTGAGGTTACCACATCCAGACCCACCCCATCAACCACCAGACCTGCCATGACATAGACTCAGCTCCAATGTATGCTCCCGTGCTTCCAGATTTCAGCCCTAGCCCTTGCAATCCCACTGCTCAGCTCCCATATTCTAGGCCTCAGCTTTCAGACTTTCAAAATCCTGAGCCCCATCCAGGTCCATACCCTCAAATACAAATCTTCATAGGGAGGCACCTTCCCTTTCCTATCTTGGTCTTCATAATTTCCAATGGACCCTAAAATTGTTGTTTATTGCTACTCTCCTCTACAACCCTCATTCCCTCCTCCAAGAGCCTTCACATTTCAGACCCATTACCATGACTCCCAGGCCATGATTCTTCCATCTCTTCCTTTGTCTCCAAGCCTCTTCACCCCAACTACTGCAAGCCAGCAAGTCCTTCTTGCTTTACCACCCCACTGATGCCTCCACCCCCACTATGGGACACTCCCCCCACACATCTTTGGCCTGAAGGACACCATGGAGAAGGCAGAAGGGTCCCCAGGGCAGAGAGAACACAAGGATACCAAGTGGCTTCTAAGAGTGTCCAAGGCCTCTTCAAAAATAACCTGGAGTAGTTCCTCTGTCCTTACCTGCCCCTCCTCATCTAAGAAGATTGCCAGTGTAGGCTGGTGGCTTTGTGGAAAGCAAGTACTTTCTAGCCCTCCCCCTGCCAGTGCAATCTCCCTGAATAGACTCATTCAGGTGGCCATGGAAAGGGGCTATACCACCCAGAAGAAGATGTTCTCAGTGGCTGACATTGGCATGCTGGCCCAGGAGTTGCTGGGCTGCCAGGATGAGATCCTCCGCAGAGTCCTGCATGGCCCCAACAGAGATCATGTATTCAGCACCTCATCACTGGCCACTCCAGCACAAGAATTGTTGGGTCATAGTATATGCATATGTATTCATTTTCTAGGGTTGCTATAACAAAGTACCACAAACAGGGTGGCTTAAAACAACATAAAATTATTTTCTCACAATTCTAGAGACTAGAAGTCCAAAATCAAGGTGTTAGCAGGGCCATGCTCTCTCAGAAGTCCTTGAAAGTGAATCTTTCCCTGCTTCTCCCAGCTTCTGGTAGCACAGCTCCAATCTCTGTCTTCATCCTCACATGGCTGACTTCCCTCTCTGTGTCTCTATCTTCTCTTCTTATCAGGACACCAGTCATATTGGATGCCAGCCCACCCTAATGACCTCGTGTTAACTTGATTACATCTGCAAAGACCCTGCTTCCAAATAAGGTCACATTCACAGGAACCAGAGTTTAGGACTTCAACATACCTTTTTGGGGGACACAATTCAACAGATAATAGCATATTAGCATACCAACTTTAGTAGAAGCTGTCAAACAGTTTTCCAAAGTGGTTCCACACTGTCACTAACGTTAAAAAATTTTTAGTTTCTCCACATTTTTGCCAACATCCCTGACAAAAATTGGCTTTTTTCTTTTTTTTTTGAGTTTTAGCCATTCTGATTATGGTGTAGCAATATCTCATTGTAGTTTTAATTTACATCTCTCTGATGAAAAATAAAGTTAAGCATATTCTCATATATGTATTCTATATCTAGATGTCCTTCTTTGTGATATGTCTGTTTTAATCTTTTGCCCATTCTTCTATTGAATTGTCTTTTTCCTATTGATTTGGAAGAGTTTTTAAACTTATTTTAACATAAATAAGCATTGTCGTTTTTTATTGCATGTCTGACGATTTTAGTATCTGATATCTTTGTGGATCTGATTCTCCTGTCTCTGGTTTCTCCTCTTATTCGTTGAATCTTGGATCTTTCTGTGCCTTATGATTTTTTTACCGTGTCTCATTCAATTTACCAGGAGCTTTAATCCGTGGGAATTCTTTGAGACCTAGGGTGAAGTTGAGTTCCTCTAGAAAGAATTTTTGCTTAGTTCTTCCAGTAGCCTCAGGGGTACCAACATGCAATCATTTTAGATTTTTCGCATCATATTAGTAGCATGCATTCAGATCACAAACTCACATGAATTCTAGCTGGACTTACAAATTCTGAAGGGCCTTTTTTCCTGACACCTACTGCTGATTTTCAATAAACAGATTCTTATTCTGTCCTCTTCTGCAGGATGGATTTAGTTCTCATTCACCCTTACACTGAGGGAGTAGCCTTTTGGGATCTGCGATGGTTAGTGTGATGTGTGTCCTTGGCCAGGCTAGAGTACCCAATTATTTAATCAAACACTAATCCATGTATTGTTGTAAAGGTATATTGTAGATGCGGTCATCAGCTACAATCAGTTGACTTAAAGTACAGGAGATGACCCGCAATAATATGGATGGGCCTCATCTAATCAGTTGAAAGCCTTAATTGCAAAAACTGAGGTTTCCTGGGGAAGAAGGAATTCTGCCTTAAGATTGTAACATAAAAATCCTGCCTGAATTTCCAGCCAGCTGACCTGCCCTACAGATTTCAGATTCAAGACTGCAACTTCAACTTTTGCCTGAGTTGCCAGCCAGCCAGGCTGCCCTGTGGATTTCGTACTTTCCAGCCCTGACAATCATGTGAACCAATCCTTAAAATAAATACTTTTCTCCCTCCCCTTACCCCACCCACCTCCCACTCCCCACCCACCCCCAGTCCTCTTTCTCTGGAGAACTCTAACTGGTACATCCATGCTGTTGTCAAAGCAGATGCTCAGGGCCTCTAGGGTTGAGCAGAAAGCCTTAGGGCAAGAGCTAGCCTTGGCACTTAACTTTCTTCCAGTTCCTGCTTTCACTTGCTTTTTAATATCCTGCAGTTTTCTTGGTTTTATACCAGTTCACTAATGCATTTCAATTTTTTTTAAATTGTAACAAGCATCTTAGTTGGTTCAATCAGAAGGGCCACTCAGAATATACAGTCTGATATACTGACAGATATCGAAGTCCATTGGATGCTGTTATAGGTGTGTCAGGGAATCTGAGACTCAAAAGACTAATCTCCCTAAATATACACCCAGAGCCTGCATATTTAACCACTAAGTATGTTTGTCTGGTTGAGAAATTAACAATCACAAAAAAAGTATGAGATGACTTCTATCAGGATGAGTAAAAAGAAAGAGGAGCACTAGGTCTGTGGTTGGAGCAGGTGGTTCCAAATGGAGCTCTGCCACCTAGTCTCAACATCCTCATTGATGATGAGTTGCTGCAGAGAGACCACGGCTGATACTATTTAATGTTTGTTAATGAGGACCTCAGGGGCTCCTGTGTATATCCAGCTTATTTTGAGAGAGTGGTAATGTTTATTGGAGAGGAAGAGTCCTGTAAAGTCAACATTCAAAACATTTTATTCTTCTGGCCTTTCAAGGCAATGCTAATTCTCATTTAGAAGTTCAGTCCTCCCATTATTTAGTTAAAACAACTTCCTTTTTTGAACCAGTTAGTTTCCTCTTTTAAAGACCCTCTGATCTCTCTCACTTCATTGGCTGTTGGAGTCAGATCAGAGCTAAAGACTTTTAGAAAAACTTCCGCAGGAACTTGGTTCTTAGACAACATGGCTGCTGGAGTTTTCCAACTCAGGAGAGAGGCTCACTTAGACATTCTTTCCGAATTGTGCCAATTCTACTCCACACATCTCTTCTGAAGCAATGGCCTCTGACTCCATCTGTTTTGCCCCCACTCTCTGCTGAAAGGAAAATCAAATTCATTGACTATGGATAAAAGAGAGGTCATACACACTCACACATGCACACACACGTACACACACATACATACGCACATTCACACAGCTGAAATGTAGCTCTGTAGTCATTTTCTTTTCTTTCCTGTTTATCCATTCAAACGCTTTTATACTTTTGGCTACTCTCCTCTTGGTCTCTTCCCAGGTCCAGAGTTCTGATTTCAGATACATAACAATGTAGTAACAATAATGACACAATTTTCAAAACACCGTCATAGCTGCATTCTATTTGACTCTTCACTCCTGTGATGCAGGCAGAGTGGAAATTATTGCCATTTTATAAATGAAGAAACTGAGGCCCAGAGTGGCTAAACTTGTCTATCTAAAGTCACTCCCTAGGGCTGGAGTCAGACCCAAAGCTCAACCCTCTCTAATCACAAGCTTGATTCTCCTGGCAACCAGCCTCCACCCTCAGGAGCTTTCCAAAAGTCACCTCATTAACATAACAAAAGACGTCTCTATAGCTCTCATCAGAGGAAATTCCAAGGATTTGAGGAGCTCTGTGCCAGGAACAGGAACAAATATATATTTTTTTATAAATCACAATATCACAGAATACAACTTTACACTAACTGGCATCTGGACTGCTATGGACTGAATTGTATGCCCCCCAAATTCATATGCTGAAGCCCTAACCCCCACGGTGATGGTTTTTGGAGAGGGGGCCTTTGGGAGATAATTACATTTAGATGAGATTGTGAGAATGGAGCCCTCATGACGGGATTAGTGTCCTTATAATAAGAGATATGCTCCCTCTCTCTGTCTCTCTCTCTCTGTCTCTCTCTCTCTGTGTGTGTGTGTGTCTCTCTCTCTGTCACAACAAGACAGCAAGTGTCTGCAAACCAGGAAGAGGTCTCTCACCAGAACCCAGCCCTGCTGGCCCCCGGTAGACTTTCAGCCTCTAGAACTGTGAGAAATAAACACCCGTGGTTTAAGTCACCCAATCTACAGTGTTTGTTATGGTAACCCCAAAGACATGAACTTTGTGGCTACTTAATAGATAATTAGCATATATTTCATAAACGAATAAATAAAAACCTTCCCTAAATTCTGCAGCCAGACCCGGGAGAAGTAGCACCAGACAATTCCCTACAAAGCTGCTCCCTCTACTCCTGAAAAAAACGTTTGGAAATGGTGAGTTCCTTGTTGCCAGGAATTTTAGAAGAGGCCAGATGATCCTTTGGTGGGCTGGCAGTTAAATAGGAGGTAGAGTTAAGTATGTGGAAATGTCGTGTATATTTATATATATTTGTAGAATTGTCAGCCCTACCAAAGAGCCAGTGTGATGTGACAGAAAGAGCCCAAGATGTGCAGTCAAATAACTAGACTTGGGGACCTAGGGTTTACAAGGCTATGTGACCTTGGACAGACTACTCACCCTGTCCCAGCCTCTGTAAAATGGGGACAGTAAAGTTCAGCTCACTGGGCCGCTGTGGAGTTCACAGCTATAGAGCCTCGTCCAGTTGGAAGAAGTCATTGTTGGTGCTTTGCAATCTCAACCTGCCTGAAGCTCTGACTCAGAGTGTCCCAGGGCCACCTATAGCCCACACCCGGTGAGCACGCGTGGACTCGCCCTCCCCCCTGCTGGTAAGCAGCAGCACTGCACCCTATCCGTGTCATTTGGAGAGTCAACAAATGAGGTATAAACTGCAAGAGAAGCAAAAAGTTCATTTGGGGTCTCAAGAAATGCAATTCAGGAGGCACAGATTCAAATAGAAACTTCACCATGCTCTGATTACAGGAGAGGGGCTTAGGGTTTTTACAGAAAAAAGGCAGGAAGATGAGGTGAGTTGTATGACGGAAGAGTTTGTTGGTGCTAGATGAGGTGAGGCTAGGTTTGTACTTCATAGAATGGCTTGAAATTCAGTCATCAGGCAGAAACCTAGACTTGTCCTTCATTGATTGGTTAGCAATTCAGGCACCAACAAAGTCCAGTTTCATCAGTCTTTACAAACAGGATATTCTTGTCCTTACTGACTTCTTGGAATGTTGGCAGTTTGATCCAGTTTGGAAGATAAAGAAAACAAACGTGCAAGGCAATTCCTCTGAAATGACTGCTCCGGCTCTATTTTAATATGGCTCCACTCATGTCATCTTTCACAGGAGCCTCTCCAACCCAAAGGTTTAAGATTTCCTTCCCACTCTAGCAAGCATTTGCTTCACTCAGTCTCAGAGCTGTACAGGTAGTCTTCTGGGACAAGAACTCACTGGCTCAATCACAGTTTCCAGGAAAGAGGGGTGAAGTGTCCCTGTGTCCCTTATGGACATTAGACTAGAGGAAAGTGCACTGGCTGTGGAGCCGGACAGGCTTGAGTTTGCAGACCCTACTCTGTGCCCTGACCAGCTAGGCCACCTTGGGTTCCTAACTGGCATTTATCGAGAACCACTTGGTTCTCACCTTTCTGAAGCCACTTGATCATTTAAGAAAATATAAATATTAAGAGAAATAAAATATGTTAGCTGAGACCAACAAACAATGTCATATTACTAAAGAGATTGTCACTCCATCACTGTGGGAAACAGAACAAATTTTTCATAGCAATCTGATAGGTAGAGGTGAAGAAATTGAGGTTCAGAGAGATTAGTTAATTTATCCAGAGGCACCAGGTTTACTTTTATTTCTAATGCTATTGTTGTTTATTTTAATGGTGGTCATCACCTTAAACTAAAGGAAAAACCCATTATGCTAGAGGAAAGCTGGATAGGTTCAGGGATAGGAGTGGAGGGAGAAACTAGGAATTTCCCATGGAAGAAGGTAACTCTGCTTCAAGGAACCCCCAGCAGAGACTTCTAGATCCCTTGCGGGGGTCTAACTCAGCCTAAGCGCCACCGCCCAAAGGATCATCCCAGCGATTTTAACCTGAGGGCATCCTTCTGACGTTATTCGTGGTGAAATTCATCTCTCACAAAACTGTTAAGCAACTATCACACTCAGGAATCAGGCTAGACACCAAGACACAAAGACGAACAGCACACAGGTCCTAGCCCTCCCGGAGCTCAAGTTCTAGTAGGAGAGATAAACCAACAACACCATTAGTTCATTAGCCAGGCCACAAATGTTTATTGATTCCCTGGGAGTTGGGAGTACCTCTCAAAATAAGACAGAATGTCAGCCTCCCCAAAGCTCACAACCTCACGTGTGACATAGAGAAACAAGCCAACATTCCAACACAGCAAGAAAAGCAAATCAAAAATCCCAGTGAGAAAAGCAAGAATTCTTGGGGTCTCAAATTAGGACCTCTGTCTTGGAGGATTAAAGAGGGATAAACAGAAGATGTGATGTTTGTGCTGAGTTTTTAAGAACCATTAGGTTGTCAGGCTGAGGAGCAAGGGAAGGAACGCCCAAGGAGATGGACAGGCACGTTCAAAGGCTGATCTGAGAACAGGTCTGGTGTGTGCAGGGAACAGGTGTATTGGCTGAGTCAGGAGAGAATCGTGGGAATGACGAAGGGAGTGGATGCAGCTTAGGGGTCTGAGCACGGTGAGTAAAGGGCCTGGTGTGCCAAGACAAGAAGCTTCCATTGTATCCTATGGGTAACAAGAAACCAGCAAGGACCTAACAGGTCAGGCATGTTTTTTGTTTGTTTGATTGTTTTCTTTTGTTTTAAGATTACACCATCAGCAGTATGGAAAATGAAGAGCCAATCATGTGACTAATGAAGTACTTGGGTGAGAAATGGTGACGACATTAACTCAGGCCAAGGCGTGGGAAAGGAAGGAAGAGATTAGTCAAGAGACATTTCTGAGCTCAAAACCATAAAACTTGCAGCCAATTGCTTGTAAATAAGAGTGAATATTTATTGAAGTCTACTATGCTCTTGGTTATGTTAGGCACTTCATCTGCATTATCTCATTCAGTCCTCACAATGGCCTGATAAGTTAGATACTTGTATATCCCAATTTGCAGACCTGGAAACAGAGGCTTAGATTTGGTCCCAGTTCTGTTCAGCTCCAAACTATAAACACTGAGCCAGTAACAATACTGCCACCCACATTGGATGTGGATGAAGAAGAGCAGGGAAGAGTGACATGGAGTTTTCCAGTTTGGAAAAGGCTTTTGGGGAAAGGAGGTACATTTACTGCTGGGCTTGTGAGAGCTGAGATGGCCATCGGACAGCCCGTTGCACGAGTGGATCTGAAGCTCAGAGAAGGATCTTGGCTGGATCTGTAGACTTAAGCATTTGCAATAGATGGGAGGTTAAAAGTATGGCAGTGGATGAGATAATCTGTGGAAGAGTAGAGGGAAAAGAGAAGAAGGACAAGGACAGAGCTCTGGGGAATTCTGATATTCCAAGCGGCTGGAGGAAAAGAACTTAGGGAGGAGAGTGATAAGAGGCAGCCAAAGCGGGAAGAAGAAAACCAAGAGTAACATGTGCCCCCAGGAGCTTCTGCTGGTTTGAGTTTTCTCTGCCAAGGAAAGCTTGGCGTAACCTGGATCTCAAGAGCTGCAAACCTGGGTTTCAGAATGCAACTCCAACTATCAATCAAACAAACAAAAACCACATTTGACCCGTCAGCCCCTTGATGGTTCTCTGTTACCCCCAAGATAAAATTTCAATGAAAACAGTGAAATTACACCAGTCTAGTGCTGATGTCTCAGAAATGCTACTTTTTACACTTTTATTTGTGTTCTTAGGACAGACCCCTGCAAAAGACAAGACAGTCTCCCTCAGTGCCACATTAAGTCACTGGTGTAGAATGCTGTCAAAATGTGTTTCAAAGTCCAAACAGACTTGCATATTCACCCCTTCAGAATGCTCTGATAAGTGAGACAAGCTGGTTTCCCCTCACAGACGCTATTTTGCACCTTCCCCAGCCCTGTCGATCACCAATCACATATCTCAGCTATGGGATGGTCTAGATCAGTCATGTCCACTAGAAATACAATGTGAGCCACAAATGAGAGCCACAGAAATACAGGAGTATGCAGCTTGGTGATGAAGAAATAAAACTGTCTGTGTTCCCCAATGGCAGGATTGTCTATGTAAACAATCCCAAAGAATTGACAAAAAAAACTCCTGGAACCAATAAGCATAGCAAAGTTGCAGGATACCAGGTTAATATGCAAAAGTCAATTGCATTCTTATATACCAGAAATGAACAATTGGAGTGTAAAATTTAAAATAATATAATTTACAATGCACCAAAATCAATAAAATTATTTAGGTATAAACTGAAATATGTGTGTATAGGATGTATATGCAGAAAACTACAAAACTCTGATGAAATAAATCAAAGGAGATCTAAATAAATGGAGAGATATTCATAGGTATCTGTTCACAGATTGGAAGACTCAACATTGTTAAAATGTCGATTCTTTTCAATTTGACCTATAGATTTAATGCAATTCCAATCAAAATTCCAGCAAGCTGTTTCATAAAGATTGCCAAACTGATTTTAAAGTTTATGCGGAAAACAAAAGACCTAGAAGAGCCAACACTATGCCAAAAGAAATGAAGGAAGTTGGAAGATTTACACTACCTGACTTCAAGACTTGTTACAAAACTACAGTGCTCAAGACTCTGTAGTATTGGCAAAAGAGTAGACACATAAATCAATAGAACAGAATAGAGAGCTCAGAAGTAGACTCACACAGATTTAGTCAACTTATCTTTAACAAAAGAATAAAGGCATCACAATGAAGAAAAGATAGTCTTTTTAGGAAATTGTGCTAGAACCATTGGACAGTTTCTATGCAAAAAAAAAAAAAGAGAGAGAGAGAAATGAGGGGCCAGCCCCATGGCCTAATGGTCAAGCTTGGTGCACTCCACTTTGGTGGCCCAGATTCAGTTCCTGGGCACAGACCTACACCACTCATCAGCGGTCATGCTGTTATGGTGACCCACATACAAAATGGAGGAAGATTGGCACAGATGTCAGCTCAGGGCAAATCTTCCTCAGCAAAAAAAAGAAAAAGAAATGAACCTAGACACAGACCTTACATCTTTCACAAAAACAACTCAAAATGGATCATAGATGTAAATGCAAAATGCAAAACTATAAAGCTTCTAGAAGAAAACATAGGAGAAAATCTATGTGACCTTGGGTTTGGTGGTGAGTTTTTAGACAAACATCAGAAGCACAATTCATGAAAGAAAAATTGATACATTGAACTTCATTAAAATTAAAAACTTCTGCTCTGTGAACGACAATGACAAGAGAATGAAAAGACAAGCCACACACTAGGAGATAATATTTGCAAAACACATATCTAATAAAGGACTCATATCCAAAATATGCAAAGAACTCTTAAAACTCAACAATAAAACAACAACCCAATTGAAAATGGGCAAAATATCTGAACAGCTATCTCACCAAAAAAGACATACAGATGGCAAATATGCACATGAAAAGATGCTCAACAGCATTTGTCTTTAGGGAATTACGAACTAAAACCATACTGAGATACCACTGCACATGCATTGGAATGCCTAAAAGCCAAACGAGCTGAGCTGGTGAAGAGGCGGCACAGCAGAAACTTTCATTCATTGCTAAACAGATTGGGAGCACAACGTGATGCAGCTCTTTTGGAAGACAGTTTGGCAGTTTCCTACAAAGTTAAACATAGTCTTACCATATTACCTAGCAATCATGCTTGTAGGGATCTATCCAACTGATCTGAAAATGTATGTCCACACAAAAACTTGCGTGCAAATGTTTATAGCAGGTTTATTCATAATCACCAAAAACTGAAAGGAAGTAAGATGCCCCTCGATAGGTGAATCAATAAACAAACTGTGGCACATCCATACAGTGGAATATTATTCAGCAATTAGAAAGAAATGAACTATCATTCAGGAAAAAACGTGAGTGGCCTATAAGTGAATACTGATAACGGAAAGAAGCCAGTTGGAAAGAGCTACAGTGTATGATTCCAATTGTATCACCTTCTGAAAAAGTTAAAACTCTAGAGATAGTAAAAAGATCAGTGGTTGCCATGGGTTCAGGGTGTGGGGTGAGCGTTGAATAGGAAGACGACAGAGGAGTTTTTAGGGAAGTGAAACTATCCTGTACGACACTGCAGTTGTGAAACATGACTGTGCGTTTGTCAAAACCCGTTGAACCGTACAGCACCAAGAATGATCCTAAATGTATGCAATCTAAAAAAATTCATTTAAGAGGTAGGAAGAATTCCAAGATAGAATGCAGAATGCTTTTTTGTTTTTTCCAGAATGCATTTTTTTTAATCTAGCTGTATTACAAATATATGAAATGATCTCACTGAAGGGAGTGGAGGGGAAGGGGCCCCTGAAGCTAGAGTGCTGTGAGAGAGGGGAGGAATAGACTCACAGGCTGGGAGACAGCAGAATTAGTGAGACTAATTAGGAGGCCATTACAGCACTTCAAGTGATGGATCATGGTAGCAAGGGAGGTGCTGAGAAGTGGCTGAATTCTGAGTATATCTTGAAGATAGAGCCAGCGGAGGAGGAGAATGAGAGAAGGAAAGGAGCTCAGTGATGGCCCCAAGGTCTTTGGCCTAAGCAGCTGGAAACACGGTGGCATTGCCATCTACTGAGCTGGGGAAGACTGCGGTGGGAGCAGTTTTAGAGGAAAGACGAGGAGCTCAGCGTTGGACATGAACATTTTAGATGCCTACTAGACATCCAAGTGGAGACAAGCACACAGTTAGAATTTGAACCTAGTGTTAAGGAAAGGTGTTTTAGCTGTAAACATACATTTGGGAAGTAAAAGTGATGAGTTAGAAAGAGAGATCCCAAAAGAGTGTGAACAGGAGCAGATGAGGAGACAGAGTAGGAAGTTGGACGTTTACAGAGGGAGGACTCCTCACCCTCTGAGGCTGATGCGAGGAAAGCTTTGGGGATGTGGCTGAAGGAACATTTGCAAGTTCACGGGAAGCTGAGAGAGGTCCTCCTGGATGGGCCTCCATTTTCTCTGCTCAGAGTAAGAGGGTTGGGACAGAAGCCTGGGGAAGAAAGTGAAATGTGGGGATATTTGTGAGGACAGTGGGGGCAGGAGCTGACCAAGGGCAAGTGGAGACTTGTCCCAAGGCAGCGCTGGTGACCCTTGTGAAAGGCGGGGCAGGACTCCTCACTGACCTCCAATCTTAGGACGGATTGCCTTGCCACTCTGGATCCTGACGTGCCAAGAGCAGTTTTGTGGCCAGAACTACCAGGACGCCAACACCCGACACACCCCTGCAGGAAGTGCCCCAGCAGGTTTGCATCTCCAACCATTCCCCTTTCCTTCCTGTGCCTACACCAGCTGGGTGCCCCACCTCCTCACTCAGCATGTCCAGGCAGTCACCCCTGGCCAGGTGCTCAAACTCTACACCCACCAGGGCTTGCCCAGCCCCCAGGCCCTGGCTAGGAAGCCAGTTCATCTGCACCACCTACTGGCCAAGGCAGAGCAGGACTCAGCTCCCTTCTGTGACAGTTCCCTAACCACCTTCCACCCCAACAGCTGCTGGAGTCAGAGGCCACATTTGAAACCTTGGTTCCCAGAGCATCTCAAACCTGGAAAATGCCCAGGTCATCTGTTTCCACCGCACTGTTGCAGATACTGAGGACATTTGTTCATTCCACAAATATTTATTGGGCTACCATTATGCGCTAGTGTACCTGATGCCATCTCAGCAGCTAAGGATACACAGGGGAGATTCCTGCCCTCTTAAAGCTAACAGTCTAGTAAGGAAAACAGACATAAAATAAATAACCACAGAATTAAGGATACATTTCCAAATCTCTCAGTGTTGGAAAGGGGCAAGTTTCTGAATGGGGGGAGGGAGAGAGTTCCTCTCTGAACACATAGCAGTTAGACTGGGAATCGAAGGATGACTAGAAATTGACCAAGCAAAGAAACGGAGGGAGTAGGGAGAACATTCCAGGCAGAGAAGCCCTGAGGTCCACAGTCCTTGACCAGTGGGGCTTGGTCTCACTCATGTTGGCTCCCCGATGGGTCCCCTCCCTTTCTTCGTTCCCACTCATCTCCAGATGAAAACCTCATTAAGAGAAGGCAATATTGATTGTCTTTAGTTTACTCAGTGTAAGAATGTGAGTATTTTATACTTCAACTTATTTGTAATATTGCAAGTTCTTCCTCTCTTTTTCCTTTAAATACAAACCCAGAGAATTTCATTATTACTTAAATTTGGCAAAATAACAAACCAAGAGGGTTGAACAGGTATCCTTGGTTTCACTGAAACTAGAGTCGAAACCAAGATTCTCTGTGATTTTAAGCAGAAACACAGCTTCAACCTCTTCAAACACTAGGTCTATGGATCATGAAGCTCCATCCACACTCCACAAGCCACGCATCAATCAGAAAAGTCCCTACACTTGTCATATTTGGTATACTGTATAAATACAATACAACCCTTTATGTACCTGGTTCAGTAACAGGCTAGTGTGTCCAAAGTTACCTTGAAGGGTCAAGGGGCCATGTCCAGGTCAGTTGCCGCAATACCAGAAGATGCACACGTGAAACGTACACCTCATTACATGTATGCAAAAAGAGAGAGAGTAAGTAAGACAGGAGTTAAGGGATATGTTCGTCTTTCAGTGAAAAGCAAGAAGAAAAATTCTAGATTTGGGATTCATAAGAAGATTGGTGATAAATGAAATGATGACTGTGGGTGTTCAATAATGAAAATGGACTAACTGATACTAATGAACAGTGCTGTTGGTACACCACACACACACACACGTGTCTTGCCACAATTCCTCTCTCCCTCCAGCAGTCGCAGAATTACAAGGATTGAATAATACATAGGACCTGTCAGCTTGGTTGGTGCAAGGAACAGCAGAGACTTGTGGCAAATGGATTACTGTCATTCTAGAGTTAGATTTCTGGAAAAAGCACACAGGGCAATGAAGGTGCAGGGAAATGGGCACTCAGTCTAAGTTCTCAGTTATTCATCTGTGAAATGGGCATCACAATGCCCTCCTCATGGGGTCTTGTGAAGGTCAAATGGGATGATCTATATAGGAGTGCCTGGTGCTCATTGCGCAATACATGTGGATGTTTAGGGGATGATAAGGAACGATATGAATAAAAATGCTGAAGATGAAGAAGTGAGTGATGGCTCATAGAGGATGACAAAATCAAAATTCAAAAAGATTTCAATAGTTCTTAACTATGAGGAAACACTCCTAACGCGACCCTAAATCAAGATAAACCGGAGTCCTTCACTTGGGTTGAAAAACAGGCCTGGTGAGGGCATGATGTGCAGACAGGTGGTTCAATAGCAGTTGTGATGGAAAAACCCACTGAGCCAGCGGGGCTGACGGTGTGACCAAAAGGTAAGGCAATCTTGGATTGCATTGCTGTTATGATTGTTACAACATGAATTCAGAACTAGACCATTTACGCGGGGTTTTTACACGTACCCCCTTATAAGTGAAGCATATAATTGGATTAAGGGAAGTAATTACTCCAGTGAACTCTGTCTGAGTCAGGAGACCCCTGGGTATCTTGTCCACATCTGGTCACCGATTGTAAAAGGACTGTGAGCGATCTGGAGGACAGCCTGATGTTGTGTAGACAAAGGAACAGAAACCCAGCTCAGCACCAGCATGCACCAGCTGTGTGACCTTAAGAAAAGGACTTCACCTCTCCAAGTGGAGCCTCAGTTTCCTCAGCTATGAGATAGGAATGACAGCTCCTGCCCTACAGAGCGGTCTTGAGGATTAAATGAAATCACATACATCCTGTGCCCAGCACAGGTCTGCACAGAGGGAAGACCTCTGAAGGTTATTAGGCAGTCAGCCTTCTTAGTTATCCACGTATGGGCGTCCATGCTGTGGGTCAGCTGTAACCTAGTTTGATCCCAGGTCAGTTTCCTTTTGATCCCTCCATCTTCACACCCTGGGCCCCTTCCCTCTCCTCCTCCACCAACCCCATATGATGAACCAGTGGGAGCCCAGCAGGGACAGACTAGACAAACCAACCATACTTGCCACCTGCTCCAACACAAGTCAGTAGACAACCACAGTACCTGTTTCCCAGACTTCGGGATTCCACGTCTAAAATGTTTACTGAGCACCTGCTGTGTACCAGGAGCAGGTGCAGACAGGAATGGGTCAGCGTGCTCCCCACTCTCATGGCCCTTATATTCTAGTGGGAAAGTTAGACAATAAAACATGTATACACATACACACACACACACACACACACAGAGAAACACATAAATAATAATTACACATGAACAGAGCACCAAAGAAGAACAGAATAGAGGAATGCTAATTTGGGGGCCTCAAGACATGGACTCTTAGAAGAAGGGACATGTGAGCTGAGCACCAGAGGATGAGTAAGAAGTTCCCCAGCTCCCCTCCCATGCAGGCAGCTGCATCACTCGTGGGGACCAAAGGGCTCTTGTCCACCCTGAGAGGGAACCCCCAGCTCCCTACTCATGGAGAAGCACTTCTTACTCCAGCCCACTGCAGAAAGTCCCCCAAAGCTCCCTGCCACACTTCCCAGGAGCTCCCACCCCCGCCCACCACTCCTCCCAACTAATAACACCTTCCCGCTTCAGAGCCGGCTCTTCTAATTAAGGCCCTGTTCTTAGTCAGCCCTGCCTGGTAGAACCTGCTGGGCCAGAAACACACCTGTCTCGCTTCTGGATGGCTCTAAGCTTCTGGAACACGTGTACCTTCCCCATGGCCACCCCACCCTTGGCTTTCTGCCCCCTCCTCCCAGTCCCTGGCATTCCTGGCAGCCCTAGGGCAGAGTAGGGCTCGGTCAGGGCGCCCACTGGTGGGAGTCTGCAGTGCTGAGGCTCAGACGCCCTTTTCTCAATAATTCTGCACACTGACATGTTCTTGATGTTGGTGAAAGCTAAAGAGAAATAGCAAAGGCAGGGACAGACACAGAAGCAGAAGGACAGAAGGAGAGAAAAGGAGCAGCATTGAGGACTAGACAGGGAGGCAATGTGAGAGAAAGAATGAAAGGGAGGGAAACAGGCAAAGAGGTGAGAGGGAGACAGAGACAGAGACAAAGAGACGCTAGAGAAAAAGAAACAATGTGTGGGAAGAAAGAAGCCAGAGAGACAGAGGAAGAGCCAGGGAGCACAGGGAGAGGGTGGGCAGGGACCTTGGGGAGAAACCTTTTCCTGATGGGCAAGCTAGGAGGGAGCAGCCACAGGAGCCCACAACACGGTTCCCCCCAGACTGCAGCCACCAGCAAGAAGGTCACAGAAGCCTCCAAGGATAGCGGGGGACCCTTGGTGCTGGAGAATGTCTTCCTCCAAATCTCGCACTGATGGGGAGGCCACCAGAGGACTGGACAAATGTGTGGCCTGGAATTAAGATGGAATTAACCTGTGAGAAATCTGACATGCTATGATAGCGGGAGGGTTTCAGGCAGCATGAAGACACTGGGACTTTCCACTCTATGACAAACGTCCCAAGACCAGCCAGGGGAAGAGCTGCCACCCTCCCAGGCTGGGAACGCTGCCTCTACTCAACTGCCCTGCCCGGGCGTGGCTGTTACCCCTCCCTTCCACAGATATGAGGTGGCCCCTCAGTGTGCCAGGCCTCGCGCTGGACCCTGGAGATACAGAGACTAGGGAGATGCAGGTGCAGCCTCTGGAGTCCAGGTTTGGTGGGGGGAGGGCAGCAATGATGAACCACCGAGAAGCCCAGGTGAAATCCACAGGCACATGGCGGAGGGAGATGTCCTTTGCTGGTATGGAGAAGCAGGAAGCCTTCTAAAAGCTAGCTTTCATACGTATCTTAAAACCTGGTGGAACTGGAGAGATCAAGAGGAGAGCGGGACAGTGTGGGCAAAGGCTCCAAGCCCAGGAGGTGAGCCTGTATGTTGCCCATGTGGGCTCATTCTGTGGAAAAAAGTAGGTGGGAATGACGTTCTGGAAAGCCCTAATTGCCGTGCTAAGGTGTTTTACTTTACTCTGTCAGAAAGGAGGGGACATAAAATGATTTTGACCTGAGGGGTGATAGTGACAAATAAATGGCAAGCAATAGGATATATTGGAGTATATGAGGAAGCCATTTGGTGTAAACCTAATTCGGCCTGACCTTGTTTTTCCAAAAGGGGCTGACCTGGCCATAGAGCATGCCTTGTATATCTGCTTAAGCATTTGCTATGTCCCAAGGACCGGAACAAATGGCCTTCAGATAAAGATGCAACTTCCCCCCACATTGGCATTTCCTTAAGGATAAGCATCTCTCCTATGCTGGGAACTGATTGGTGTGCTCATCTGTGACCACCCAGGTCAAGACAGCAGACCTGCCACCCTGCTGTGTCCTCCAAGACAGCAAACCTGCTGCCTGCTGTGTCCATCAATCACTGTGCCGACAGAGTGGTCTCGTGACTATTGTAAAAGCAACATTTCAATCACATGTGAGACATGCTCTTTGAGGGTATATAACCACTCTGTACACCCCACTTCTTTGGTGCCCTTCCTTCCTTCAGGAAGAAAGGCCCTGGTCTTCACATTTGGCTCATCATAAACTCACCCAAATTTTCATTTATAGATTGGTTGTGGATTATTTTCATCGACAATAGGAACAGCGCCTTGCTCAACATCTCTGTTTCTTCCTTTATTTAACTCACTGGGGGAACTTGAACAGGTCATCTGTCCCCTTTGAGTTGAGTTTTCTGTAAAATAGGGGGTTTTAACCAGATTGGTATTCTATTCTGGAACCAAAGAAAAGTTCATTTGGTGGCTTTTTTTTTTCTGTCCAGCTTACAATTGTGGAAAATAACTGACAAGATGAGCTCTCAAGTCCCTCCCACTCGCCAGTCCAGGGGGCCATGAAAGACGTGTCCCTCCTTCACCGTGGGCTCCTTCAGACCTGCCCGACCTGCGGCACATCTGGCTCCTCCCTGCTCGTCACAAGGTCTGGGCTCTGCCTGCGCTCACCAGCCTGTGCCAAACACCCCCGGGGCAGCTGAGGCTTGTGCCCACGAAGGCACAGCCTG
This sequence comes from Equus quagga, assembly GCF_021613505.1. Taxonomy (NCBI): domain Eukaryota; kingdom Metazoa; phylum Chordata; class Mammalia; order Perissodactyla; family Equidae; genus Equus; species Equus quagga. Next base: position 40,035,773 of record NC_060279.1, on the reverse strand, counting down.
CCTGCCCTAGTCAAACCGGAGTAATAGATAGCAACAATCACAATAATAGCAACAACAATAACAATACCTCCCCTAACTTTAATGGAACCATTATTTATGCCAGCCATGAGATCTAAAGACTCTAACACGTTTAATTCACTTAATCCTCACAACACCCCTCTGAGGGGGGTGTTAGCATGAACCCCACTTTAAATGATCAAGGGGGAGCTGGGAAGAATTTCTCTATACTCAGGACTCAGAAGAGGCGAACTGCATGGAATGGGCAGCCTCAGCATTAGCCTTAAAAAAGCATTTGCCAGCTGAGTGCTCTGATTTTAGTTAGATTGTATCATTAAGATGAATAAAAGTAAACAATTTTGAGAAGACAATAATCCAGACCATGCAATCATGTTGATTTGAGGAAACGTGGATGAGTGCTGACGTAGGTGAAGGAGTCCACAGGACTTGGCCGGAGAGGGGAGCATGGAAGGAGACCCTGAAGCCTGGAAATATGGTTTGAATCAGGGCAAGGAGACCCTCTGCTTCAGAGGATTATAAGGAAGGCCAAGAAATCTGAAGGACGTCTTTTTTCATTAGACTATTTCTCAGCATCTCACGTCCACCTCTTTAGCTACTTCCTGCGTGAGGGGCTATTAAGCTCACTTGGGTGTTGTAAGAGAAGGGGAAATACATGAGCAAGTTGGGACGGTTCCTCTGGGAAGAATGTGCCCAGCCCCCATCCCACAGAAAGGACCAGGTTCATCCTCCCACAGAGTGACATCCATCCCAGGTGGCTGTCCTCTCAGAGCCGCCTCCCCCTCTCTGTGTAGTCAGGAAGGGCTGCTGAGTCCCCCTGGGCCTACTTGACCCTCTAGGAAAACCATTCCTTCCCCTGCTCACATGCCAGGTGGCTTGAGGGTAAGTGATATATGGACAGAGTGAATCCAATCAGATCAGAGACAGTCTTTGAAAAGCACAAAGGGTATAAAAATGTGAGGCTGTTAAAATCTGCCTTGTTGTAAAAGATGTAAAACACTCTAAAAGCAAAGACACAAGATGAACACCAAAGGTATAGGGGAAAAAAGTCATTGTGTCTGGCTCCTTCTATGTCGTCTTCCCCTTCCTCCTCCTCCTTTTGTTTCCAGATCAGGAAAACAAGAGACAGCTCGTGTGCTTCCAGTCAACAGCAGTATGTTGTCTCCCCATCTGAAAGGGTGGGCTTCCCTCTAGGCACAGGAGCCAGGCGGGGAGGGCTGCAGAGCTCCATGCTCTGGGTCCATGCTCAGCCCTGCACAGGGAGCAGGCACCGGGCAGCTTGTGTGGACAGTCCCTGCCCTCCAGGAGCTCTGGAAGGACAGGGACATGGACCCTAGAGACGCAGCAGCCATTACAGACAAGCAAGAAGAGCCAGCTCTGACCCCAGACTGGAAGGAGACAGGAACAGAGAAAATGCTGGTGGGATGGGGAACTGTCCAGGAAGGCATCGCAGAGAAGGGGTGACGGAGCAAACTGCTAAGGGCCTTGATTTACTTATTCATTTATTCATCCATTTTTTCAACAAACATCTGTCGCATCTACAGGCTTCCAGACACTGCTGAGGAACTGAGGACACCAAGAGGAATAAAACTGGACAATCTCACACCCAGCGGAGAGAACAGACATGTCTAAAAAAAACTGAGCCCTGAACTCAGGGCTGCGTCAAATTATGACAAGTCAACATGTGGGCAGAGAGGAGGGGCTGGGCATTGACCTGGCTCATGGGTGAGGTTGGGGGCTGCCGGGCAGACAGCATGGGAAGGCACACCAGGGAGAGGGGCTTGTGCAAAAGAAATGAGAAGTCAAACAAGGACCAGCCTGGAGTCTCACCTGGCTGAGGAGGTGGGTGCCCAGGGGAGAGGAAGATGAGGAGAGGGGAAGGCTGGGCCCAGACTCAGAGGGCTGGGAATGCCCAGCTATGGGGTTTGGAGGATGCTGGAGGATGCCAGCAGGAGAGGATCATACTAACCCAAGACAGGAGGAACTTGATGGGGCTGGCAGGGAGAGGACACAGGGTGTTGAGCCAGAATGGAGGGTGAGGACAGGGGTGGCGAGGGGAGTAGCCTCGGAAGGAGCAAGGGTTCCCTCAGTGTTTGAAATGAGGCCATGTCTTAATGATGTTGTACAAAGCCTTCCCAGGAGACAGAGTATTGGTAACATCACTGTGCCCCACCAGCAGGTAGTTGGGACTCAGGTACCCCTTGACCACGGCACACTGGATCAGATTCTGGGCTGCCTCCAGAGCTGCAGCATTTGGTGGCTTTTCTGCAAAACACATTTACTCCATCAATCATTAGGGTTTCAAGGATACTTTCTTAGGGTAGGGACAAGCACCTAGTCCAGTCTCCCTCTGCCCGCCCCCACCACCACCACCTCTACCATAGCCAACAAATTCACATAAATGATGGCAACCACCCACAAAGAGAAAACAATCATTGTGTTCCCTGATTCCTCCTTGCAAAGCTTCTTCCAGAAAATTCAAAACTGCTCTGGAAGAGAACTGCAGCACAACGCACCACTTCTCAGTGGGCACCACAAGGCAGACGTGGCACCACTGGGCCATCCAACTGCCTTGCCATTGCAGGTAGCGATGCTCCCCCATATTGTTGCCGTGGCTACCAAGGAAGAGGATGCATTTGCCATAAAAGCACCAATGTTTGCAAAAGATTTTGTTCTGTCTTGCTCCATGCTTGCCTTAGGTATGGCTAGAAAGAGAGTTGCAGGTGGGGATGGGGATGGGTGGATTTGGGGAAATGTTCTGCCAAGGAGGGACTCCTGTTGACCTGCATCCTGTACTGAGAGTCCACTTTAAAGCTAAAATGTTTCCCTGACACTGCCAGGCACCACAGCATTGCCTTTTCTCCCATGCTTCCCAGACATTCCGCAGGATACTTCATCATGCAGAACCCTCTGCCCCATGCTCACCCCTTACCTACAAAGTTGCCTATGAAGGCAATTCCTAGGGCAATATCATTGTATCCATAGGTGTGAGAACCTTGGATATGCCAGCCGACTCCTTCATACACACCACCATCCTGGCCCACCAGGAAGCTAGGATTGGAAAATGGAGAAAGTCACTCCTGGAAAGGGAATTGGCTTCATCCACTCCTTGGATCATTAATCTATTCTTTCATGCATTTATTAGATATTGACTGAACATTTCTGTATGTCAATGTGTGCAGAGACAAAAAACATAACAAGAGCAATTCCTGAACCTAAGAAATGAAGACTTACAGTGACAAACAATATCAGCAACTTCAACCCATTGCAACACAGCCTTTGTCCCCACAACTCCGCTGAATCTGACCCCTCCAAGGTGATCAGGGACTGCCTTGATGCTGGAACAGTGGAAACATTTTTCTTCTGGGTTACAGTGATTCTGTTGCCCACTCTCTTCTTGACATGTTCTCTTCCCTGGGCTTCCGCAAGCCCGCATCCTCCTGATTTTGCTCAACTCTACAGCTCTTCCGCAGGTCCCTCTGCCTTCCAACCTTCCTTTCCTCAAATGTGGTGCTCCTTGGGACTCTGGTCTAGGCCCTTCTCTCTTCTTATTCAACATATTCTCCCTGGACAACCATCCAGTCCCACAGTTTCATTCACTAGCTATAAAAACCAACATGGCTTAAAAACCCCATCTTCTTCTGTAATTTCCTCAGCCAGAAAATTGGGCATCATCCTGAATGCCTCCCTCTCGCTCTCCAGTCCCATCCAATCTTTAGTCATGGTTAATGTACATGTATTTCCTATTTTAAATTCCTCCACATCTCTCCATGCTGACTGCCACTGTGCTACTCCAGGTCACCATCCCCTCCTGTCTGGATTACTGCAATAGCCCCAAGCCCGAGTTTTGCCTCCTTCCAATCCATTCTTAAAATAGCACCCAGAGTGGTTTTGCTAAAATACAAACCCTACCATAAGGCATGACCTTCCATTTGCCTTTCAGATAGAGTCAATCTGTAAGGACCAACCCCATGGTCCTCCGTGATGCGGCTCCTGTCAGCCTCTCCTGCCTTACCTCTTACCATGTCCCTCTTTGAAATCTATTTTTGGATCTGAGTTAAACTTCTTCCAGTTCCTCAAAGATATGTACTTTGTCTGGATCCTGGGGCCTCGTGTATGCTGCTCTCTTACCTGGAACACTCCTTGTCCTTCTTTGCCTGACTAACCCCCGCTCCTTATCCATGTCCCAGTTGGATGCCCCTCCCTCCGGAAGCCCTTCCCTGACGCATTCACTCCCCCAAAGTCTGTTAGAGGCTCATCCTGTGCATATCCTGTTCTTCACCTGTCACAGTACCTAACATTCTGAATTGTCACTGCTTGTTTACTATCTTCTCTCTCTACTCCACAAGGGAAGGAACCGTAACTATCTTACCAAGCACCAGGCACATAGCAGATACCCAATAAATATTGATTAAAAAGTTAGAAAATGGTGAGTGAGTGGGTGCTGTGCTCTGACTAGAGTCCATATCGGAGTTAGAGATAATGCATCATGAGGCTAGAGTGGCAGGGGACGCCATAAAAGGTTTCAAAAGCCAAGGAATAGGGATCGAGCTCCTGAAGAGTGAACGAAAAGGAAAACTAGCACTGCCTCAGCTTCTGGAATTTTCCATTTGGAATTTCCAAATTTATAGTCAATTCTCTATTATCTGTGTTAAATAATCATAGCGAGACTGTAAAAATCCTGCAAAGTGCAGCGACAGTTGTCTCCTTTTTGCAAACGTTGCTTTTAAAGTGGGTATTAAGAGAAGAGAGGCAGCCAGCCCAGAAGGAGACATATGCCAAAGCAAATCCACCTGAGACTTTGTGAAATTTGTTGTGATTAAGTCACCTATGAATAACTGAACTTTATAGTGATCTAACCCTAAATCTCTTCTAAGAAAATTCCAAGGCATCTTCTAAGTAGCTTCTGCTCTTCCATTAGCTTAATGTGTTTCTTTATTATAGACCTGGCATTAAAGGAACATTTTTATTTCATTCTCTATCTTCAGACAGACAAGGTATTATTATCCAAATTGCAGGGATGAGGCAAAAGAGCCCAGCGAGGTTAAAACTTCCTGTGTCTGTAAAATGGAGTAAGCAATACCAGAGGTATCACAAGATTCTAGCGTCAGAGAGAGCAAGTTTGGGATGGAGCCAGACTGCAGTAGTGGGTGAGCAGGGCCTGTGTCTCTGAGTGGTTGGAAGGGATTGCATAAAAAAGGCACAGTCCTTTGATGTCCTTCCATGAGGGTCTCATAGTCTTGCTTTTATTACTGTTGCTTTCAATGTTGTTTTTTCAGAGTCTTCCCAACAACTTGCAGAGAATGTGCCCAGGAAAGATAACTGACCCTTAGCTGTGCTCTGAATGATACTCAGTGCATAAAATATGATGTCTTATGTCAAGCACCGGGCACAAAGGAAGGGCTCAGTAAATATTGGTTCCCTCCCACAGCCATCCTTCCTACAGCCCTGAGGAAAAGGAGGGTCATGTTTCCACCGATCCCACTTACTGATACCCGATGTCACAGAAGTTCCGTGTGTCCATGTGGAAGGATTGTATGTCTTGGACTCGAATCTGGCAGTCCATGGAAACATTGCAGGTTGTCCCAGAGGTGTGGATGATGATGACATATTTGGCTGGGAGATTCATTTTAGGGCAGTGTGTCTCTCTGGCTTCCCAAGCTGACCGCGTGATGATGTTGGGGCAAGCTGTGGTGAGGGGAAGAACCAAGGACATGGGAATGTGCCTGTGCCCACATGTGGAGAATCTCACACCTGCAAGCTGGACTACTCTTCAGTCTCCCCAACCTCTGCACCCTTGGCACATCCGAACATGAATTGGGCTGTGGGATTCTGGGAAAGTCTGGATAGGGATTGTCTGGGTCATGCGACTGGAACCAAGGGACAGAGGCAATAATCTATAAGTTCTGATAACAACTATGGAAACAGTGTGTGAGCAGAAGGGAAAGGACTGTTCATCCTACAGAGCATCATTATTTTATTCAAAAAACAAAGTATACCTACATACTTGAATATTCACTGCCCATACATGCAGACATGTCTACTTATGGAACAGGGCCAATATGCAGAAATCAGCTGACTCTCTGAACTCATTGCATGTACATGGAGATAATCTGAAATCTACAAAAACTCTAAAAATGTTAAAGAATTATCATTATTGAAGATAGCACCTGTCCGAAAGCAAGAAAAGCTTCATTTAAAGATTTGCAGTTTTGAAAAGCTTAATAAAAAATATCCTTGAGTCCAAGGAAAGGTCAACTCTAGAAGAAAGTGTTAAACTACTGAAAGTGCTTGTTAATTGTACTGGTTTTAGGTTGCTGCTTGTTCACTCCAAAATAGTGTACATTTTTTTATTATCGAACTTCTTGGAATATTCACTCCGATGACAGTATAACCTGTGAACTCAAGTTTGTCTCAGTCTTGTGATCATGTTGCAGGTTGGCTGGTTTTTGCATTTAGAAATGAATGTGTGTGTGTGTGTGTGTGTGTGTGTATTCATGTAGTATACATAAATATGCATATATGTTTACTCAACCCCATTTCCATGCTTATTTTTCTCCATAGCCTTCATGCCATCTGGCATCATATATATTTCATGTATTGATTTCTTCATTTTCTTTCTTCACTGAAACGTGCAGTTTTGTCTGTTTTATTTGTAGCTGTATCCTCAGTACTGAGAAGAGTTCCTAGTATTCAGTAAATATATGTTAATTGGGTGAAAATGTGTGTACGTATATGTTTATGTCAAGAATGGTTCCATGGCTATAGCATTCTAGTGGGAAGGAGAGGAGGTCAGGAAGCTATCTTCTCAGAATTTTCCAGATCACATAGTTATGATAGGCAGGAGATATATGTTCTTGGTCCAAGAAGCCAGTGAACACCAACATGAAAGAACACCTTCTCGTGTGGTTGGTGGTAACTGGGAGGAGGGTGAGGTGGGATCGAGGGTCTCACCTTTCCTGGGTATCACTGGCTGTTGAGTGGCCAGGCAGATCTCTTCTTTCAAGAGAAGTGGCTGAATATACCTGGGTGACAGGTAGCCCCTCTGGATGGCGTAGGAGATCAGGCCCTCTGCAGCTGATAAGGCAGCAAGGCTAGGACTGCTGCCTGAAAGACGACGACACGGAACACAGAACTGTCAGCAAGAAACTCCAATCAGGTCTAGATGTGAAGGGAGGATGAGATGAATACCTGAGCCTGAATAACTGATGGATGGGAAGAGAGGAAATGGGCCCAGTAGCCAGAACAGAGGGCCTACGAGGCAAGGAATAACTTGGACAGAGCTCTCGGAAGCCAAGGTTTGGCACCCCTTCTGAGTACCAAACTAAGACTTTATTTATCTGTTCCATCTCTAGGTGGAAGAGCTTGGAAGTAGTAAAAGCTACATGCAAAGGAGGCCCACCTGACCAAGTCACGTATGCCCTAGCATGGAGAAAAGGGTAACAGTATTTACTTAGTAGCTCCCACAATCAGGCATGTGGCAAGTGCTCTTTACATTCATTAACTCATATAATTCTCACAGAAAACCCCTGAGATAAATGCTATCACCAACTCGAGTTGGTAAATAACGATCCTTGCAGGTTCCAGTTATTAATCTATTAGCTCTCAATGCTGTGCCTGTTCTGTGCTCTCCTTTTTTTCCCTTGGGACTAGAAATCTGGAAACTACATTTCCCAGACTTCCTTGCCTGCTGGTTTCTGGTTGGGCTCTACCAATGGGACATGTTGGAGGAAGAGAGAAGCCACGCTTTTCTGCCTCTGCCAGCCACAGCCTCAGAGTCACACAACTTCAGACTCCAGAAGTGATGACAACGACTGTGAGCTCAGTGTCAGTCGTGGCTTCAGCAGTCTCACAGGAGTGCAGACCAGAAAGGAGGAAGAGGACAAAGAGAATGCTATGTCCTAGAATCCAAGGGAGAAAAGAACTTCAAGAGAGGGACAATTGCAAGAGAGGACAAGTATGATGTAGGCTGAAAAGATGAGTGTTGAGATGAGGGAGTGGAAGAAGAGAGTGTAGACAACTCTCTGACAGAGGGGCAGAGGGGATGACTGTTACCTAACTTATTCCCAAAGAAGGCAAGGCCCAGGGAGACGTTGTTGTAGCCTGGGGTGTGCACGCCTTGGACGTTCCAGCCGACACCTTCATACACTCTGCCATCATCCCCAACCAGGAAGCTATGGGGCAGGGAAATATGGACTCAATGGCAAATCCCTGTAACAAAAGCTTTCACCCTCCTCAGAAGGGAAACGGTTCTAGAGGCTCATAAACATGTACTATGCTTCAATGATGTAACAGTTGGAGGGAGGGGGAATAACTCATTTTGGACTTTCAAGAGATGTGGGAATATACTTTAAATTTTCTTGTGACTTAGCTTACATGTGTTTCCCAGAACCTCACTTTAAAAATACTCATTTGGTTCAAAGTGGGATTTGAATGCGTGACTCTCAAGGGCCTGAGGACAGTAATTCATCATTTTTCAAGGGCATGAGTATTCATTCATCATTTTTAAATTATGGGACCAAGCACGTGAACATTTAAAACAATCAATCTGAATTCAGGAATTCCTCTTATTGATTTTTCTTCAGTTTCTCCTTAGGAATTCCCATAAGTCCTTCTTTATCACAGAAATTTGTTTAGAATGTTCCTTTTTTCATTTTATTTTTTAAAACAAATGTATCTATTCTTTTGTTCTACCTCCTCCTTTCTTTCTGCCTCTTTATTTTCTTTCTCATCCTCCACTTTCTAATCAGTCTTCAGAATTGATGTTTTCACAACTCTTGCCATATTCAGCTTTTATCAGACTATGAGTTTCTACAGCAAACTGAACACAGGAAGAACATTTCCCTGAGGTCGCCCAAATCCCCTGAATTGAGTCACGTCAACTTTGCCCCGTGTGCCCACATTGGCCTGAGGATGAAGTGGGGGCCTCAGCATGTCCACCATGTTCCTGGCTCCACTGCCATTACTTTCAGCAGGTTCCTTTGTCACTCTGCAGTCACCTTTGGTTAGTCCAATGTGAATAGTCCCTTGACTACAGTCAGCTGCGTTGTACAAACTAGAGACTGTTAAATTGTCACTGCAGAAACCTGATTTAGAGACACAGTGGCTAAAATCCCTTAGAAATACTGTGGCTGAAGTAGGCAACACAGCAGTGACAGCAGCGGGACAATAGAGGCACAAGTGGCAGGGACAGCAACTGAGCTGTGGCGAGTACAGACCGCTTCCACACAGTGTGGATGGTCAGCAGCTGAGCTGTGGCGAGTACAGACCGCATCCACACAGTGTGGACGGACAGCAGCTGAGCTGTGGTGAGTACAGACCGCATCCACACAGTGTGGACGGACAGCAACTGAGCTGTGGCGAGTACAGACCGCTTCCACACAGTGTGGACGGACAGCAGCTGAGCTGTGGCGAGTACAGACCACATCCACACAGTGTGGACGGACAGCAGCTGAGCTGTGGTGAGTACAGACCGCATCCACACAGTGTGGACAGACAGCAGCTGAGCTGTGGTGAGTGCAGACCGCATCCAGAGTGTGGACAGAAAGGCCTCTGACCCCGGCCCCCGGGGCTCTGGTGGCTACAATGGAAACCTAGAGCTGTTCTTACTTATTTGCAGCTAATAAATAAATAAGAAGACATGGGTTATCCTTTCCAAAATGCATAAATCAGAAATCATTTATATTTGTCTTTAGAATTCAGGGAAGAAAGCCTCATTCCCACTCTCTTTCTCTCTCCATATGTATATATCTCCTTATTCTTGAGGAGAAAAGAAGAGGTTCTGGGCCTCCACTGGTAATCCTCAAAGTGGATACTCAGCACTCAATATAAGGATCCCCATGCCTCACACTGTGTTAACACGGGCACTCCTCCCTCCAAACCCAATGTCACTGCTCCTGTAGGATCGGGGTCTCACTCCTGGTGGCCCTTCAGGGTAGCCGGTGGGAGACCGCTCCTCAGGGAGAAAGGCCTGCCTGTGTGAGAAGTGGAACAAGTGCTGGGCTAGCTGGCAGTCTGGGAACAGTTCTGGATCCACAATCCCTAGACGTGTGACTTTGAGCAAATTCTCTAACCTCCCCAGACCGTGGCCTTCTCACCTGAGAATCAGTGGTGGTACCAGTTCTCCTGCCCATCCCTCAGAGCGGCCAGGAGGGCCTACTTGGGCAATACCTGTAAAGACCTTTGTAAACTGTAAAGTTCTGCAAACTCCAAGGCGGCGGCTCCCTTTACATTATTACACGACTTCCCCTGCTTCTTCCCAGGAGCTCCCAGCGTCCAAGACCACATATGAATAAATGCTCTGAGCCGTCACTCCTAATGACCCCTGGAGGATTTTGGATTTTGCTTGTTTGTTTCAATATTTTTATTCATTATAAAGCAACGTGAATGGGAAAGTGGGAAAAACAGAGAAGGGGAAGTGGAGGCCCCCTCAGAGGGGTACCTTGAATGTGGGCTCTGGGAACCTGTCCAACCTCTTACTTGTAGGCCACGTCGCACCAGCCTTTGGTGTAGACAGAATGGGACTGAAGGCCCCGCAGTCTCTGGCTGCAGACGTTCTGCTCCTGGCACTCCATCCCCATGAGCTGGTCCGTGATGACGAAGGCCACAGGCAGGGTCAGCTGGGCCCTGCAGGTCAGAGATCTCGCGCTCCACTCCTTGCGGGAGACGATGGTTGGAGCACCTGCAGGGTGCACCACAGGATGGCGTGCTCCAGGGCCTACCCATTTCCTCCAGCAGGCGGCAGGCGGCAGGCGGCCAGCGGTCCACCCTGCCCTGAGTCCTCTCACTCCAGGGCCCCGCCTGCTTCACTGTGATGGGAGAGGTATCTGGAGGAGGCCTTGACCCCGACAGCCTCCCCTTTGCATCTCCACATCCCATTTAGGCCAAAAGAATCCCCACATAGATTCTGCATTCAGCCTGAGAAGTCAAGTTGCCTTGTTCTCCAAACACTTCCTCTTCATATTCCCTAGAGGACAAATCCCACCCACAACCCTCTCTGGCCTGTTTTATGCTCCCCACCTCCAGAAAGCAGCCCCAGCAACACCCACACCCAACCCTGGTGGTTCTGATATGACTTCCCTTGAAGTAGCTCAGCATGGATGCCTCAGGATGCATTTTCTTCACAGGCATTTGCCCCAGGTCTCTGACTGTGTCTTTCATCTGTCCCGTCCCTCAGAACAGTGACTCTGAGAAAACGTCTGCTACTCTCCTCAAATCAGGGGCTCCCTGGTTCCAGAGACCATGGGAAGTTCCATGAAGGTTGGGTACATATATCTCTCTTTCAGATGAAAACTCACCGTGGGCAGGGCTGTGAAAGCCCCACACAGAACCCCAGGACCCCAGAGGGCTCCCTCACTATCCTTATCTTGGGAGCTCCCAGGAGCCCCCTGAGGGATTAGAGTGTCTCCACCCTCCTACAGAGAACTGGGGACTGGGGGCCTTGTCTTTTCTCCCTGGATTTTCCCTCCTTCCTGGAACCCACCTTTGCCTAAGGACTCAGGACAATCCATGGAAGTAGTATGCAGAGGCCTTCTTGGGATTCTACCCAACCCCACCCACCCAGTCCAGTCATAAAGAAGTCCTGAGAAAAACCTGGCCACCTAGGAAGCCCCAGCCAATCCCTAAACTGCTTCACTACCGCGGCCCTTGAGAATGAGCTGTGAGATGCCAACAAACAGGTCCAGAAGCCCGTCTGGTAGTCCTTTGGCCTGAGTTTCATTCCAGCAGAACTGGGGGGAATCCTCTACAGAGGAACACTGCACTTGGGGCTGGTCCTCAGAGAATACCTGGACCAGCTCAGAGGAACGGGCTCAACATCCCCACTGCACAGACCACAGCCTCTTGGGCTCCCCAAGTCCCCCGACTTTCTCTAGGAAACAATGCAGAGGAGAACCACACATGTTTCTGGCCTCACTCTGCCTCTCTGCCTCTCCCGTCTGCCCCAGTGAGGCTCCGTGCTCGCCCACCTCCTCCAGTCCTCCCTCCATGCCAGGTACACTGCAGTCTCTCCTGCCTCCTTATCTGAGCAGCTCTGCCTTTCCAGGTTCATCTGCATGCCTATTAATAGATCAGAGTGCCACATACCAAGACGGTCATCATCATTTTGAGCTAACATGTATAGATTAAGCACCTATCGATGCAAAAGAGGCTCTTGAAATATAGAAACTTGTAGACTATTGTGACTGCCTTCACAAAGCAGATTTTCTAGACAGGATTAATTGAGGATTATTCGCCACGAGCATGCCTAACCCCCTCTGCCTGCTCAACACCAGAGGTCATGGGAGCAATAACCACTAGAATGAGCAAAGTCACCAATGTCACCTCCCACAGGCCAGCTCTGTAGTTTATAAAACATTTTCAAGGGCATTAACAATTGTGGCTTAAAACAAGGTTATGAGATAAACAAAGCAAATTAACTACTCCTTCTAAACAGATGAGAAACTGAGGCCCAGGGAAGTTAAGTTACTCGTCTAAGATAATACAGGTTTTAAGCAGTGGACTTGAGTTCCAACCCAGGCTGTCTGACCCCAGAGCCATGTTCATAGCCACTATACACTGTGGCCTCTCCAAAGCTGTCAGATGACCTTGGACAAGTCACTGCCACATATGGCTTATTTCTCATTCTGTAAGACCAGGTCATTTAGGGTCTCCACCATGGTTATGAGATTCTACTCTTAAGTGAAATCATCAGGAGCAGACACATGACCACAACAGTGAGGCCAAGATATGCTGGGCAGGCTGGAGAGACTGGAGAGGATGGCAGCCCATCTCATCAGGGGAGAGGGGACCTGAGCTGGGCTCTGAAGTGGGACATAGGACTGACAGGGAGGAGCGATGAGCCTGGAGAGAATGATTTACAAATGAAACCAGGCTAGGGATAATGCCAAAAGCATTTCTGACCAATGAAGGAAAACTCACCGCAGGCCCCAAGACCCAGAGTGGAGAAGACAAGAAGCCATCGCAGCATCCTCTTGTGGTCCCAGGACACTGACAGGGAAAGTGTGAACCTCGGCCCTGGGAGAGACACTGACAGTTAACCAGACGGTGCTCACTCTTCAAAGGGCACCTACCCCACTGAATGCTGCGGCTATCTGCCTCCCCACCAAACTGTGGAGCTCCTTAGGGCCAGCACCTTGTGAGCCTTCTCAGGGTCCCCAGCACAGGGCCTGACCCTTGGCAGGTGCTCAATAAAGGTGAGGGTGCCAACACCTCTGTCTAGCCACCACCCTCCCAAACTCCTGCTACCCTGAGAGCTCCTGGTCCCTCACAAGAGCCCAGTGCCTCACCTTAGGCCTTCCAATGTAGATAATGTTGACAATGCTTAAAATCCTTGAGTAGCTGTTATGAATAAGCTCTATGTAGATATTTTCACACCTAGTGCTGCAATTTTATATTTAATCCTTAGAAAATTCCTATAACCCCTTAGATATTCGTAACCCCAAATTTATAGGTGAGAACACTGAGGCTCAGAAGGAGTGAACTACAAATATAGGCAGGAGTGGGCTTCATCCCCACCACTGTTTGAGAGTCAGAGATGTATTAAGTATCCAGTTTGACCATACACCCTGAAAAGATGCCTGACAGATGCTCAACTACCTTCTTCTTGAGTGAGAATAATAGCAACATCAGCAGTTACCACTTACTGATTTTATCCTACGTTCCAAGTATTTGCTGAGGACTCCACAGATATGTCGTTAAGAATCCTCACAATGACCTAGGAGACCCACAAATATCATCAGGAAACTGGGTTTCACAGACTTTAAGTTACTCAACCAGGAGGGGCAGATGAGGATTCATACTCAGGTCTGTCTGACTCCAGGGCCTCTGCCTGGAACTTCTCCACCAGCTGCTTGAGTTTCTGATGGAGGAGATTCTCAAGGTGGGCCCAAGAGGTTAGGCTCCAGGGTCAATGGTCCTTTCCAGCTGCAGGGACCTCTTCTGCTCTCTCAGGCAGAAATGAATTGCTTGCTCGTACTCAATCAAAATGAAATATCAACTCCCTGAGATGTCAATCAAAACAACAACTTTTCTCCCAATAATCCTACTGAGAAACTATAGGAGGTTTGAGATACAATGGGGGAAATCATGGCCCTCCAGAGTTTTTGTATTATAATCAGTAGTCCCTAGATGGAAAATGTTTAGAACCACAATTTGAGATTTGGGCATGTAGGAGGTTCCTGGATCAGGACAAGCAATTTCTTAGCAAATAACACCCAGGATTCCATTCATTTGGGGAAACTGTGCAGTGAAGATGAAATGAGCCCATCACAGAGGAGAGCAGGCACCTAATAAGCATGTGGGAATGTGTTCAGCCTCCCTTATTGGCCAAATGAAAGGCAAGGATTAACTTATCCAAGATGGAAGCCCTGTAGGCTGGCCTCCCAGGAAAAGAGGTGGCCTTCTGCAAAGCTACCTAGAAACCAGCAATCAGTTCTGGTCAACAGAAAGTTTGGACGTTGGTCGTTTGATCACAGTGCTTCCTCAAACAGGAATGTGTATGTGGTGAAAGCAGTCCTGAGCTTGTCACATCATACAGCTGAAATTACAAGGCTTGAACCCAGCCTCCGATCATGCCAGGGCAGGGACTGGTGGTGTCTCCCACCCCACCTCCAATGCAAAACACTGAGCTGGCAGGATAGGCTGGAGCCAAGAATCAGCCTCCTTGGCTCACATTACTATGCATTCTGTATAGTTAAAGATGAAATACTAAAACAGGAGACAAGGGAGACATAGTAGATAGGGGTCCAGGGCTAGACAGAAAGGGAAGAAATTGGGTAGAATTAACCCTAGGACCTTGACCTTGGCAAGGAAGACTCAAGAGTGGTAGAACCAAAGTCATTTAGGAGAATTTAGAACAGAGAAATTTTCTTATTCGGTAGAAGAAGAGAACCATGTTAACATTTTAACCTGATAGAGTCCTGTCCCTTCCATGGGAGAGGGCTTCTCAAGAAGAAAAACTCACACTCACCCTCAGAAGTACCTGTGGGTCCCATGTTGTCCCAGACCCAAAAGTCAGGGTGCAGGCGGCTCACCCCTCATTAGCTGGCAGTTCCTCCCTTCCAGACTTGGCCCTGGCCCTGCCCTTCTCCAGCTGCAGCCTCCTCTGGCCTTCACTCTCCCACGCACTGGAGGCCACTCCCTCCTTGGGAAGGAGCTCTGGGGCTCTGGTTTTCCAGAGAGAAGGGGAAAGCCCAGGATCCCTAACGAAAGGTGAAGAGGAGGAGGAGGAGGATAGAGTTCTGAGTCTCTGAGCCGGCTCTATCCACAGCGCCAAGAGGAACTTGGTGAGACCAGACTTAGGCTGAGAGCAAGGGACTCGCCCTGTGAATAAGCCCAGGTACCTCCTCCCTGGGAAAGGACGAGATTGCCCAATGCTCCCTGAGCTCCTTCCTCGTCCCCAGCCCTCTGGAAGCCCGGCCAACCTGGAGGTGCCTGAGGGACCTGGGGTAGTGTCCCAACATCTGGAGACTTGCTCCCTGTGGAGACAGATCTGCTCTAGGAGTGCGAAGACTGGGGGTGGAGGTCACTCACCAACGCCCTGCCCCACACGTCCCCTTCCACCTGGGTCACCAGCAGGGGCAGGATGGAGGCAGAGCAAGAGAAAGGGACATTCCAGGAGGCAGCACACAGTGTGTCATCATCACTAGAACTTATTCTGACCCTGTAGCCAGCTGGCCCATTCATCCACCACCCCCAGCTCAGCATCAAACTGTCTGAAACAAACACCACAAGAAGCATTCTGCAAACCAAGGCTCTCCACCTCTTCACCCACTCCTGACAGTGGCCTCAGTCTTCAGCTCTGGTCTACCGGAATCCCTATACCTTTTCTGAGGGGGTTAATATAAAGACTTTCCAGTCATGGTCTGCCAAGGGTACCTGAGTTGCAGCCCCATGAAATGGGCACGTGCACACCAGAGGTCCTGAAAAGCATGCTGCCTGCATGAGAGGCTACTTGAATACTGCTGTGTTCTACACACTGACAGGCCCCAACCACACTTCAGGGACGAGATCCGGGAGGAGCCCTCTTGGAACCTAGAGTTTCATATGCCTGTTGGCATCTGAAGGAGACATGTTTAATGAGCTCCATCCTCCATAAAGGTGGGGGATCTTGGGTGAAGGCCTGAGAGAGAGACATCTAGCAAAAGGACCAGGAATTACAGCTGGTGACAATGACAGAAACTACCTTACAAGTTTTCCTAAATCTTGGCAACATCCTCAAGTCTGAAATTTTTGTTTATGACTCCAGATGTTTCCCCATTGTGACTAGTAGAAAAATCCTTAAAATGAGAATGGTTTGTGAGCTCATCTTTGGAACAGTCAGTTAGGGAGAGCTGAGGAGACTTCTCACTCTGACGCCCAGACTTGTAAAAGAAGAAATCCAAGTGATAAAGGGAGTGGTGGCAGCCCCAAAGGGGAAAGGAAACTAGGTGAAGCCCTGTGGTCCCTGACTAGAGATTAAAGGACACCTGGGAATTAACTGGTGGAAAGTCTGAGGCAAGGCCACTGATAGTCCATTTGGTATTGTTGTGAGAATCAGAAAAGGTCCTCCTTCCATAGTTAAGAATTGTAGTTAATATGTTATTTATTTCTTAATAAAAACAATTATGATAGGTAGTCACCTTGTATAAATCATGTAAATAAAATTATTAGACATAAAATAGCACTTTAAACTTTTAACTATAAAAATTAAGAACTCAAAGTCATTGAGGTAATAATTTGTTATGTAGTTTACTTTCATAGAAACAACCTTTATGCTAATTTTGACGCTTATTTGATCCAGTATCTCATTTTCTTAAAGATGAGAGACTGATTACCATCTAGCCTTTCTTGGGCCATTTTAAACACATTTTAATTTGGGAAGTGATATTCTCCACTAGTGAGTGATATACAAGTTAAATACATCTTGAAAGCTACAAAAGTATTCATAAAGATGTCTAGTATATTTTTGCTGCAAATATGCTTCAACTTCAACAGGATTCACACTAGACAGAAAAGAACAGTCTCCTCTCTCTAATACAAGGATGTCTAATCAATTTCACTTTCCTTACTATGTTCATCAATTTATTTCAATTGTAAAATTTTACCTGGTTATAATAGTGCAAGTTCATCATAGTTTTTCAAACTTTATATGAAATCTACATACTAAAAAGGCAATAATTTTCTATCCATATTGTAGAATGTTCTTGTAAAAAGGACACTGCATATCCATTTTATTAAAAAGTTTGAAATATTAGGTTGACTCATAGATGGGTTGATATGAGTCTCACAAGTGAAGTGGGTCTTCTTCCTTTTTTCTAATATTTTCTACACTGGAGAAGTTATTGTCAAAGTCAAGGGATTCCTAATTTGTTGGCATCATTAATACATTTCATAAACATTTTTGCCTCCTTTTAAAATAATTTCTTTAAGTTCTCTACTTTCGAGGACATTAAAAACACTGAATTGTGATTCCTACGTAATTTTGCTCATAAAAATAATTTTATTAAATACATTATGCCAAGTTAGTATTGAGCAAATGAATTTAAAAATGGTTATTATAAAATATCTAACTTATGTTGAGGTCTGGAATGTATCTTTATTAAGGGCATTAATTTGACTTTTCCATCAAAAATAGATGATGGTTTTAAGCTAATTTTTGTTAAATCTCATTTCAATATACTTCAATATTTTATTGACACTGAAAGATAGGTATTAAGCTCTTGGGCAACATAAAAAATATTAGGGCGGTCAAAAAAACTTTCAGCTCCTTCATTTACTACCACGTTTAAAGGTTTCGGAGCAAAAGGACCACAGAATTTTTTTAGAAATTTTTTTAGTATCTTTTGAGGAGAACTTGTAAGTGTTCTATACGTATTTGCAGCATTATCCTGGCCACACCAATCCTTCAAATCAAAACCATCTTATTCATTCAATTACTCTGCACACAATTATTAGGGTATACTCTGTGTGAAGCTCATTATCCAAGGATAAGTAAAACAAGAATTAATTCACTTTCAAGGAGTTAATAATACAGCGTGGGACACAGCAACAATTGTTGTGACAATGAGGTGTAATGTGGAAATCCGTGTTGTTTGTAAAGTGAAATACTGTAAAAGGAATTATAAGGAGGAATGGGGAGGCCAGGAATGGATTATTAAGTCAAGAATTGAGGCTATTAAATAGGCTATTAAGCCATAATTCCCTGGCTTCATGCTTGAGCTCAGCAAGGGAGTGAAATGGTGGGAGCAATGTCAGAAGTATAAGAGACTGGGACTATAAAAGGGATTTCCAGGGTTCTCAGTTTGGGAGGTGAGGTATTCCCCAGAGATGATGACTTCTGTGATCAGGGACAACTGAGATGAAGTCAAGGGAAAGCATTTGGAATTGAGAGGGTTGAAGGAACCAAGATAATGGAAGTGTTCTCAACACGAATGTTGAAGCAGCCCAGAGGCCAAAGGGGTGGTCAAGTCTTGGTCTTGACTGAGCCAAAGCACAGGACCATGGTCTGAAGACACTTCGGGGACAGGAAGCGTATGCTGAGACCTTCTAATGCACAAAAAAATGCAGGGGAGTGAGTAGACTGTGAATGTATTAGACAGTGTCAGGAAGTTAGCAGACAATACTGCCAGATAATACTATGGCTGCACAAAGCACCTTGGAAGGAGACTTGGGATGAAGGGAGAGAGTGGGGAGGCAAAGGATTGGAATTCATTCTGGAAGGTGCTAGGCTCAAGGCCCACTTCTGAGAGTCTGAGACTCTCTCCAGACCTCAGATCCCTCTGAGGAGGAGAGGTCAGTGTACACAGATAGGACGGGGGTGTCTTCTGCTGGTGGGGCAGCAGGAAAACCTGGATTCCGAAGAGGGACCTGTAGCCTTGAGGCTCAAGATAACACAGAATCTGGAAACTCTACTCAGCTCTAGAAG